>NW_025170307.1:0-1770 GCF_004010195.1 Chiloscyllium plagiosum | reverse complement strand
CGAATGCAGTTTGTTACATTGAATGAAAGCGTTCAGCTTGACCCATTGAATGAAGGAGAGTAGCTCTTCTCATTGAATTGACAAGTGCAGCCTCTTTCATTGAACGAACGTGTGCAGTTTGGTTCACTAAATAAGGGAGATAGATTTATTCCATTGAAGCAAGGAATAAGGTTTGATTCATTGAAACAATGAATGTAATTTGATTCAATGATTCAAGGAATGCAATTTGTTTCATCGAATGAATTCGTTAAGTGTGACCCATTGAATGAATGAGAGAAGCTCTAACTCATTGAAGTAAGACCCGCAGTCAGTATCATTGATAAAATGAGTGCTGTTTGCTCCATTGATTGACTGCGTTTTGCTCGTGGTTTTAATGAATGGCCTGAGCTCTTGTCTTTTAATTAAGATACACACTGCATATCATTGAATGAATGGGTGCAGATTGATTCACGAAGTAAATGAGTTAAGTATGTTTGATTGAATCCATTAATACCGTTGAATCATTGTCTCAATGATTGCAGTTTGATTCAATGAATGAATGATTGCAGCTGGTTTCATTGAATGAAAGTGCTAATCTCGAGAGATTGAATAAACAAGAAAAGCTGTGCTTATTGAATTAACATGGTCCGTCTGTTTAATTTAATAAATGCATGCAATTTGTCTCATTGAATGAACACGTGCAGTTTCTTTCAATGAATGAATGGCAAAAGCTAGATTCTTTGGAATAGGACATGTAGTGTTCCTCATCGAAAGAATCTTTGCAGTTTGATTCATTAATTGCATGAATGCAGATAAAGTCACTCCAGAAATGAGTGGTGTGTACAAATAAATCAATGAATTACATTTGATTCTTTGAATCAATGATTGTAGATTGATTCAATGATTGAAAGAATGCAGGTTGTTTCATTGAATGAAAGCGTGCAGTTTGACCCATTAAACGAATGAGAGTAACTCTACTCATTGAATTGACAAGTGCAGCCTCTTTCATTGAATGAATGTATGCTGTTTGGTTCACAAAATTATGGAGGTAGCATTATTCCATTGAAGCAAGGAATAATGTTTGATTCATTGAATTCAATGATTCAATGAACGCAGTTTGTTTCATTGAATGAAAGCGTTAAGCTGGACCCATTGAATGAATGAAAAGAATCTCTGCTCTTTGAATTATCATGTGCAGTCTCTTTCATTGAATGATTGAGTACAGTAGGATTCACTAAATATGTGATTTACGTTTGTTCCATTGGATCAAGGAATATAATTTGATTCATTGAATCCATAATCGAAGTTTGATTCAATGATTCAACGAATGCACTTTGTTTAATTGAATGGAAGCGTTGAGCTTGACACATTGAATGAATGAGAGAAGCTTTACTCATTGAATTAACACGTGCAGTTTGTTCCATGGAGTGAATGTGTGCCGTTCGACTGAGACAATGTGTGAAGCTTGTGACATTGAATGAATGAGTAGCTGTATTCATTGAATTGACAAATGCAGTTTGCTTCATGAACTAAATGTGTGCAATTTGTTTGATTGAATCAATGCGCTAAGCTTATGGCATAGAGCGATAGAGAGTACCTCTCCTCATTGAATGTGCAGTCTGTTTCATTGAATGAACGAGTGTAGTGAGATTCACTAAATAAGTGAGTTAGGTTTGTTCCATTGAAACAAGGAATAAGGTTTGATTCATTCAATCAATGAATGTAGTTTGATTCAATGATTGAACCAATGCAGATTGTTTTCATTGAATGAAAGCGTTAAGCTTGACCCAT
>NW_025170306.1:0-1770 GCF_004010195.1 Chiloscyllium plagiosum | reverse complement strand
ACATTTTCATCAAATCTCTTCTCATTTCCTGAACTCTCACAATCACAGACGAAGTCGGACCAAACTCTCTTCATGCTATAATCTTGCCACCTGAGTGTCAACGTAGTGAAGTTTTTCTGAGCTTCATCTGAGTCCCTGTCATTTCTTAGAGAGTGACACCAAAACTACTCACAGTCGTGTGGTATCACCAAAGCTTCAGATCACTACTTTGAGACATCCTTATTTCTCAACTCAAAACTTCTTGCAATGTATTATTTGTCATTTTAATTGATTGCCACGCCTATCTGTAAAGTGTGTCGCTGGAAAAATCACATCAGGTCAGGTCGCGTGCGACGAGCAAAAGAGTCGATTTTTCAGACATAACCCTTCGTCAGGTCTCGATGAAGGGCAATGCCCAAAATGTCAACTAGGTTGTTCCTTGATGATTCCTCACCTGTTGTGGCCTTCCCAGCGCCACACCCTCCAGAATTTGCAGCTGTCACTGTCCCCAGTCGCTCAGCCTGTCTGTCTACTCTCATTGACACAAGCAAAATGTCATCTACTCGTGCACAATAAACCTACTGATTTTTGTGTCGTTGGCCAGCTTGGACATGTTGTCTTTGCTTCTGTCGTTTATGTTGTTAATAAATATCACGGAGAGATGGGGCACAAGGTATGACGTTAGTCAGTGCCTGACATCTAGAGAAACGACCCATTTGTTCCCATTGACTGTGTCTAGTATGACAACTAGTTCTCAATCTACGTCAATATTTTGCTGCACAATCCATGCACTTATATTTGTCTATGTGGTTCTTGTGTGGATTTTCATCAAACGCCTACATTATTGGAAGCTCACCTAATCCACAGCTTCATCCCTCTCTATTCCTTTGGTTGTAGTCTTAAAAGTTGAAACTTTATTGCTGGAACAGCACAGCAGGTCAGGCAGCATCCAGGGAACAGGAGATTCGACGTTTCGGGCACAGGCCCTTCTTGTGCCCGAAACGTCGAATCTCCTGTTCCCTGGATGCTGCCTGACCTGCTGTGCTGTTCCAGCAATAAAGTTTCAACTTTGATCTCCAGCATCTGCAGACCTCACTTTCTCCTTGTAGTCTTAAAAGCCTCCATACTGGCTTTACCTATTTCTTTTAAACTTTGCTAAATGTGCATTTCCCCTATTGTTAATCACAGATTCGAACAATTTCCCACGACTGTTAGGCTAACTGTTCTATCATTCTCGGTTTTTTTCTCACAGTTTTTTCTTAAATAGTGTGGTTACTCTTATCACCCTCCAATCGATTCGAACTTCTCAACAGTCTGCTGAATTTTGGAAGATGATTACCAAAATCCAATATTACCAAGGACACAATCTTCAACACACTCCAGGGGGGAATTATCACGGCCTGGTGATTTGTTAGCATTTAATCCCTTTAATTTTCCTGTTGTAATTATTTTTTTTAATTTACGGATTTTCTTGAATTTCACGCTTTACCTAAAGCCTTGTCAACATTACATTTCTGAGACGTTATTTGTGAAGGAAAATCCATATATATATATATATATATATATATATATATTTAATTCTTCGAACATTTTCTTTCTCCACTCCTGACAAAATTTCCCCGAATTCTGACCTTAAGGGTTTCACATTTGACATCTCACTTTTTAAAAATTTCATATATCCTCGAAAAATTTTTCACTCATTTTCTTATGTTCCCTGTACATTTATTCTCACGTAGGATTGTTCCAGTCTTGACAAAGCTATTCGTCTTCTCTTTCTGAATTCCGAAATGC
>NW_025170305.1:0-1770 GCF_004010195.1 Chiloscyllium plagiosum | reverse complement strand
ACGATTTTTCATGCCCTCTCTTAGCTCTCCTATCCCTTTCTTCAGGTCCCTTCTGGCTATCAAGGGATAGCCTGTAGCTGCAGTATCCCTTATAGTATCAAGGGATACTGCAGCTACAGCGTGACATAGACAAAATGTAGTGCTGGGGTGAAAATGACAAATGGAGTTCAACCTGGACAATATGAAGTGATACATTTAGGAAGGTCGACCTCGAAAGCTGAATATAGGATTACAGACAGGATTCTTGGCAGTATGGAGGAACAGAGAGATCTTGGTGTTCAAGTAGATAGATCCCTCATAGTTGCTACCCAAGTGGATAGGAGTGTTAAAGAGCATATGGTGTTTTGGCTTTCATTAACAGGGAGATAGAGGTTAATACCACAAGGTTTTATTACAGCTCTACAAGTCACTGGTGAGACCACACATACAATATTGTGTCCAGTTCTGGTCGCCTTATTGTAGGAAAGGTACAGAGGCTTTGGAGATGGTGCAAAAAAAGTTTTACCAGGATGCTGCCTCTGCTCTTTGTACTTTTTATAAATGATTTGAATGAGGAGGTTGAGGGGTTGGTGAGTAAATTTTGCAGAAGACACAAAGGTTGGAGTTCCGTTTATAGTATCAAGGGATACTGCAGCTACAGCGTGACATCGACAAAATGTAGTGCTGGGGTGAAAATGACAAATGTATAGAGGGGATGTCAGAGGAAGGTTCCTTACGCAGACAGTTGTGAATGCATGTAATGCGTTGTCAATGGTGATGGTGGAAGCAGAGTAATTAGGTATATTTAAGCGACTGCTGGACATGCACATGGATAGCAGACAACTGAGGGGTGTGTAGCTTAAGTTATTTGATTTTACAATAGGATTACTGCTCGGTACCACGTCGTGGACAAAAAAGGTCTACTTTTCTATTTTCAATGTTCCATTAAAAGTGCTCATGAAATAACTTTAGTGCGCGCAATTAATGAGAATCCCAATCCTTTTGTTAGGATATAAGAAGCAAGTGGGTATCTGGAGAAAGGATTGGTCTACTAAAGGATAAGGAAGGAAGGCTGCATTTTGAACCTGAGAAGATGTGTAAAACTCTGAATAATTATTTGGCATTAGTGTTCAGTCAGGAGAGGGACATGATGAATGCTTAAATTAGAGATAGAAGTTTGATTACTCTGGATCACGTTCACATAAGTAGGTAAGAATTGTTTGGTAGGCGAGAGTTTATAAAGGTGGACAAATCCACAGGACTGGGTTGGATCTATCCCAGGTTGCTGGGGGGGCAAGAGACAAAATACCTAGGCGCTGACAGCTATGTTTGTAGCATCCTTAAACACAGGTGAGATGCTGGAGGATTGGAGAATTGCTTGTGTTGCCCTCCTGTACAAAAGGGGGTGTAGGAACATTTTGGTTAACTGCAGACCAGTGAGCCTGACGTCAGTTGTACGAAAGTTGCTGCAGAAGGTACTCAGGGGTAAAATCTAAAATCTATTTATATTTGGAACAGAATGGACTTAGCAGTGATAGGCAAAATGGCTTTGTATGGGGGAGATCGTGCCTTACCAACTTACTCTAATTCGTCGAGAAAGTAACCGCCTTGATAGATGAAGGAAGGGCTGTAGATGTCATATCCATAGACTTTGACAAGGCGTATGATAAGGTTCCATGGTAAACCAACGGAGAAAGTGAAGTCACATGGTGTGCAGAGTGTTGTAGCTATGTGGATAAAGAACTGGTTGAAAAACAAAAGACTGAGAGTAGTAGCTGAAGGGAGTTTCTC
>NW_025170304.1:0-1770 GCF_004010195.1 Chiloscyllium plagiosum | reverse complement strand
GATGAAGGCCAGTGTACCAAATGCCTTTTTCACTGCCCTATCTACCTGTGACTCCACTTTCCGAGAACCTTGAACATAAATTCCAAGGTCCCTTTGTCTTAATACACTCCTTAAGACCCTGTCATTCACCATGAAACTCCTCCCTTGATTTGACTTACTAAAATGCAAGAACTGACACTTACCTGCAAATATATATACAATATACATGCATAAAACAAACAGTAATAGTCCCAGAACCGACTCCTGAGGCATTCCACTCATCACAGGCCTTCAGTCCGACAAGCATGCTTCCACTATTACTCTATGTTTCCTACCATCAAGCAGATTTTGGATCTGATTTGCCAGCTCCCCCTCAATTCCATAAGATCTAAACTTCCAGAGCAACCTACCATGTGGAACCTTACTGAAGGCCTTACTGAAATCCATATACACTATGTATACCACCATGCCCTTGTCAAATTTACTGGTCATTTCACCAAAGCACTCTCACAAAGCCGAAGTACAGAGGGATCTGGGAGTGCTAGTTGAGGATTCTCAAAAGGTAAACATGCAATGTGATTCTGTGATTAAGAAAGCGAATGCAATGTTGTCAATTATCTCAAGAGGGTTGGAATATAATAGCACCGTTGTACTACTGAGACTTTATAGAGCTCTGGTTAGGCCCCATTTGGAGTACTGTGTCCAGTTTTGGTCCCCACACCTCAGGAAGGACATACTGGCACTGGATCGTGTCCAGCGGAGATTCACACGGATGATCTCGGGAATGGTAGGTCTAACGTATGAGGAACGGCTGAGGATCCTGGGATTGTATTCATTGGAGTTTAGAAGATTAAGGGGAGATCTCATAGAAACTGACAAGATAATACATGCTTGGAGAGGGTGGACGCGAGGAAATTGTTTCCGTTAGGCGAGGAGACTAGGCCCCGTGGACACAGCCTTAGAATTAGAGTGGGTAAATACAGAACAGAAATGCGGAGACATTTCTTCAGCCAGAGAGTGGTGGGCCTGTGGAATTCATTGCCACAGAGTGCAGTGGAGGCTGGGACGCTAAATGTCTTCAAGGCAGAAATTGATAATTTCTTGATGTCACAAGGAATTAAGTGCTACGGGGAGAATGCGGGTAAGTGGAGTTGAAATGCCTGATTGAATGGCGGAGTGGACTCGATGGGCCGAATGGCCTTACTTCCGCTCCTATGTCTTATAGTCCTATGGACAAGATTACAGAGAATCTCCAGATAACCTACAAGTGTGTCAAGCGGAACAGAATAACCAGTGAACACGTAGGACTCATGAGTGACTTGCCAAGTTGCAACTAAATCAACTTTAGTAGTAGGAGAAAGAGGGGAGTGGTAGAAGGTTATTTGTGTGATTGGAGGCTGGTGTCCAATGCTGTACCACGGGCATCAGTGCTGGGTCCCTTATTATTTGTGATTCGGAGGTGCTAGTGTTGGGCTGCGGTGGACACATCTAAAAATAGCATAACACCAGACCATAGTCTAACAGGTTTATTCGGCAGCACGAGCTTTCAAAACGCTGCTTCTTCATCAACGTGCACAACCACGTGATGTAACTGATGTTGAGAGATTTTCATCCCTATTATTTGTGGTATTCATAAATGATGCAGCTGTGAATAATGACGAAGGGTAGGGTCTGTAATAAAAAAGTTTGTATTTGGGTAGTTGGCAGTGTGGAGGAAGGCCTTATGTTACAGGTAGATACTGATGGAATGGTCAGACGGGTGGATCAATGGCAGATGGAATGTAACCCTGA
>NW_025170303.1:0-1770 GCF_004010195.1 Chiloscyllium plagiosum | reverse complement strand
TATATTAGACATGGGAACTGCTGTTCTCTATATGAAACACAGGTACTGCTGTTCTCTGTATTAGACATGGGAACTGCGGTTCTCTATATTATACACAGGGACAGCTGTTCTCTATATTAAACATGGGAACTGCTGTTCTCTACACTATACACAGGGACAGCTGTTCTCTACATTATACACGGGTACTTCTGTTCTCGAAATTAGACATGGAAACTGCTGTTCTCTCTATGATACACGGGTACTGCTGTTCTCAATATTATACACAGGTACTGCTGTTCTCTATATTGGACATGGAAACTGCTGTTCTCAATATGATACACAGGTACTGCTGTTCTCAATATTATACACAGGTACTGCTGTTCTCTTTTTAGACATGGGAACTGCTGTTCTCGAAATTATACATGGGAACTTTTTAGACATGGGAACTGCTATTCTCTATATTATAAACAGTGACTGCTGTTTTCTGTATTGTACACAGGGACTGCTATTCTCTATATTATACACAGGGACTGCTGATCTCTATATTATACATGGGAACTTTTATTCACTATATTATACACAGTTTCTTCTGTTCTCTATACTAGACATGGGAACTGCTGTTCTTTATATTATACACAGGGACTGCTGTTCTCTATATTAAACAAGGGAACTGCTGTTTTCTATATTATACACAGGGACTGCTGTTCTCTATATTAGACATGGGAACTGCTGTTCTATATATTTTCCACAGGGATAGATGTTCTCGATATTAGACATGGTAACCGCTGTTCTCTATATTATACACATGGAAAGCTGTTCTCTCTGTTAGAGGAACTGCAGTTTCTTTCTTAGACATGGTAACGAATGTTCTCTATATTATACACAGGTACTGCTGTTCTCTTTTTTAGACATGGGAACTGCTGTTCTCGAAATTATACACAGGTACTGCTGTTCTCTATATTAGACATGGGAACTGCTATTCTCTATATTATAAACAGTGACTGCTGTTCTCTGTATTGTACACAGGGACTGCTATTCTCTATATTATACACAGGGACTGCTGTTCTCTATATTATACATGGGAACTTTTATTCACTATATTATACACAGGTTCTTCTGTTTTCTATATTAGACATGAGAACTGCTATTCTCTATATTATCCACAGGCACTGCTGTTCTCTATATTAGACATGGGAACTGCTGTTCTCAATATTAGATATGGGAACTGCTGTTCTCTATATTATAAACAGGTTCTGCTGTTCTCTATATTATACACAGGAACTGCTGTTGTCTATATTGTACACAGGAACTGCTATTCTCTAAATTTGACACAGGGACTGCTGTTCTCTATATTATACAGAGGGACTGGTGTTCTCTAAATTAGACATGGGAACTGCTGTTCTCCATATTAAACACAGCGACTGATGTCTCCATATTTTGCACAGAAACTGCATTCCTCCATATTAGACAGGGGAACTGATGTTCTCTATGTTATACACAGGTACTGCTGTTCTCTATATTATACACAGGAACTGCTGTTCTCTACATTTGACAGAGGAACTGCTGATCTCCATATTATACACAAGGACTGGTGTTCTCCATATCAGTCATAGGAACTGCTGTTCGCGAAATTATACACAGGAACTACTGTTCTCTATATTTGACATAGGAACTGCTGATCTCCATATTATACACAAGGACTGGTGTTCTTCATATCAGTCATAGGAACAGCTGTTCGCGAAATTATGCACAGGAATTGCAGTTCTCTATAGTTTACATGGGAACTGCTGT
>NW_025170302.1:0-1770 GCF_004010195.1 Chiloscyllium plagiosum | reverse complement strand
CCACATTTTCCACCGCAGTTGGAAATCACACGTTGTGTGTGCGCAGGCAAGGTACAAGTCGGTCTAGAGATTTGGGGGAGCTGAAATTATGTACAGAGATTAAGAATGTTACCGAAACGGAGAAGGGAGGGAACGACTCAGCACTGAAGGTTCCCCGAGCGGATTAATGGTGGTACTGTGGAGGCAAAATATTGAGGCCCACCCTACCTCCGGATTGGAGAGGGATATGTGCAATTGTACAATTGGCAATTCCATTTACCTTGGCATTTGAGAAGAAAAAGATCGTAAAGAAAAAGGGAAGGAGTAAGAGATTACTGTTAGATACTTCTTTTGATGACAGGATTTATCTCGACTCGGCAGGAGTCCCTAGGGGAGTACCTGATGAATTCAAGACTCGTAACCATATTGCAGCAGGCTTTGAGTCAACTCTCTTTTGGTGGGTAACAATTAATAAAAATGTAGATTGGATAAATTACATTTTTTATAATCAACAGCGATTTATCAATTATACAAGAGATGCAGTTAAAGGAATATCAGAACAGCTTGATGTGACAAGTAGGATGGCATGGGAGAACAGAATAGCCCTTGATATGATTTTAGCAGAAAAAGGGTGTGCGTGTGTGATGTTAGGAGGAAGCTGTTGTACCTTTATTCCTAATAATACTGCGCCTGATGGTTCAATTACTCGGGCCATACGGGGATTGACTACTTTAGCAGAGGAACTGGCTAAGAATTAAGAAGTAGACACATCTCTCACGGGATGGCTCGAATCTGGTTTGGAAAATGGAAGGAGGTGGTGGTTTCTATCCTTACTTCCCTGATAGTAGTAGTCGGGGTATTGGTGGCCATTGGCTGTTGTGTCATACCCTGTATACGAGGGCTCACCCAAAGACTGATTGAAACAGCCTTAATGAAACGAATGCCCCTGAGGGGAATCAGACAGAGGAACTTTATCGGCTAAATAATGAGGAAATGAGTGAAACCAAGATGGATGAAATCTCTGAAATGATGCTTGCGAATTTCGGGAACGATGTTTAAAAAAAAGACAAAACTGTAGAAGGTAACAAATGATAATCAAAAGAAAAAGGGGAATTTGTGGGATATAGGTGAATTGATGTTATTTCTGCAAATTATAAGTTCTGATACAGAGTAAATGAATTCACATTAGTCTGTGATTGTTTTCTCAGCTGGGAGCTGAGTTAGCAAAAACGGGAAGTACATGGAGGAAGGAGGTTAGCATGAGACGTGATTACAGAACAATGGTAGAAATACAGGCACTAGATAAAATTCTGTGGAAAGAGGCCTTTATAAACATCTGTTTCCCACTTGTACAGAGACACAGGAACAAACCCCAATTAAAAGGGCTTAGTGATAACATGCTGTGAGGGGCAGCGCAGATGGAGGGAGCAGATAATGGTAAACAAAGGATGGGATGACGTCAAACAACTTTATGGGAGGCAGAGACAGACATTTGTCACTGAAAAAGCCGGATAAACAGAAGTTGTGGGATCAGTCTTAAGGAAATGAGTGACGTAAGCGGAGAATGGGGGCAAACAATGAAATAAGGAAACATATGGGGATTCAATACTGTATAAATTTCGAGAGTTTGTTGGATTTGATGTGCATTTGTCATTGTCTTACCTAGCTTTAGACATTGCACCCACTTGCAAGTGGACAAATAAAGCGGCACGACTAGTTCAGATTTTTGGTCTCGGACTGAAATAATTGAAGTGAGTCAGCTTTTGTTTCTCACAGAGAGTACCTAAGCAC
>NW_025170301.1:0-1770 GCF_004010195.1 Chiloscyllium plagiosum | reverse complement strand
AAGAATTCAATAAGGTTTGTGAGGCACGACCTTATCTTTGCAGAATATATGAGGAAATAACACAATGATCACAAATGCAGTAAATATATCTACTGATTCTGTCTCCAAAATTCTGTTATGAAGTACATATGGCCCAACAATGCTCAATCCAGCTATGTTTACAAATACTGCCTTGTTGCTGATACGAATGATTTTATTGGACCACTCAATTCCCATGGTCAGTTGGTATTTCTGGGAGATTTCCTGGATGATCTGCAATGAAGGCAGACACCAAGAAACGTTCTACTTTCCGTGTAATTTCTCTGTTCTCCACAATAGATCATCCTTTTTCGGATATTCACCCTCTGTTTCACACTTGTAATTGTTTTATTGTGCTTTCAAGCATTGAAAGAAGATTTTCATGGTCCTTTATGTCTTTTCTTAGCTTGCATTCAAGTTTCTTTTTCATTTCCTTGTCAGATTGTTGCTCGTCCTTTGTTTCGTCCTAAGTTTCTCTGAATCCCCTGCCTTATTACAATAAGTAGTATTTTGCTGAACCTTTACTTTTGATCTAATCCAATTTTTAAGCTTCTTTTGTTGACTATTTCTGAGTCCGCTTTCCATTTTCCTTTTTGCATCTTTGTGGAATGTATGTACACTGCACAGCTTTTACAAATAACAGACATTACCTTCTTTCCATTAACTATTATTTCATAAACTTCTCCAATTCACTGATGCCACCTTGAGCTTGATATCGTCGTGGCGTGCATGGCTCAGGATTTTAACCTTATTTTCGAACAAAAAAAACTGTGACCAAATGCCAGTTAATGTTCAATACATTGTAATCAATGTTCTCAGAAACTCCTTTGCAGAACGATTTTTAATTATTTGTTCAGATCACACGTTACCAATGCAAAATTCTGTCAATTTCCAGCTCGGTTTTCAACATACTGTTTTCGGAAACTATTTCATATACACCATTAAATCCATTTTTGACAGTATTAGTACTCTTGTGCTAACGCTATTTAGTTGAAATTTATGTCGTCTATTATTACTGCAGTGCCTACAAACATACATGTCTAATTTCCTATTGTATAAGATGCCCAATACCTGTATTGCAGCTTTGAAACGGAAATATAAATACCATTTATGTTTACTTCTACTTGCTATTTCTGAGCTCCACCTTAACAGATCCTGTGGAATATGAATGATACAAGCTCGGGAAAGGTAAAAGGCAGATTTAAAAGAGATATCCAGCGTTGACATAACACACTGTCTTTTTTTTAGTTCTAATCAATCATCATTATGACAAGGTTTGTGAAGGTTTGTAGCTCAGGTTGAGGTTTAGGGTGTAGGTTTGCTCGCTGAGGTGGAGGTTTAATATACAGACGTTTCATTACCTGGCGAGGTAACATCATCAGTGGCGACCTGCAAATGAAGCGAAGCTGTTGTCTCTGCTTTCTATTGATATGTTTGTCCTGGGGTTCCTGGGGTTTGTGGTGATGTCCTTTCCTGTTCGTTTTCTGAGGGGTTGATAGATGGTATCTAGATCTATGCATTTGTTTATGGCGTTGTGGTTGGAGTGCCAGGCCTCTAGGATTCCTCTGGAATGTCTAAGCTGAGCCTGCCCCAGGATAGACGTGGGGTGTTTATTTTCATCCGTGTGCAGGGCTACGAGGGAGAGAGGGTCGTATTTTTTTTATGGCTAGCTGGTGTTCCTGTATCCTGGTGGCTAACTTTCTTCCTGTTTGTACTACTTAGTGTTTGTGGCAGTCCTTGCATGGCAGTTTG
>NW_025170300.1:0-1770 GCF_004010195.1 Chiloscyllium plagiosum | reverse complement strand
GGAACTGAGTGAAAGGACTGCAAAACACTTTAGATTGTCGCTAACTTATAGTTTAGACATGGACTAAAAATATGACATTGCCGATTCTATTGAATTATGGCGACAACCTATGTCTTTGATGAAATATTCTGTTTGCATTATGGAAGAATACAAATATATGAACCTTCTTGAGAGGACACAGACAATTTCAAACGTTTGTATTCTTCCATAATACAGACCGAATATTTAGTCAAAGACACAAACTGTCGTCATATTCCAGTGGAATTGACAATGCAATATTTTTACATCTTTTTGTTTTTGTTTGTATATGAAGAAGACATGAGTTTATAAAGAGATATAAGTGGGTCAAATGAACCACAAATATTCGTGTATGGAGCATAGAATGGGAAATGTGTCTGTGTTCAAATATGTTGGCAATTTAATGGAAACGCAGGAGTTATTTCAATGGAGTTATTGGACTGAGGCACAGAGGAATCAGGCACCTGGATCACACAAACAAAATTGCGTACATCAAAGTTTTAGAGAGGCCAGACAAATGTTGAAACGTTTTTAAAACAGAATTCATTCAGAAATAGGAAAGAATTTCTACAGTTTTCCAGGGTACTGGTGAGACCACGTCGAAACAGCTATGGCAATAATGATATGCAAAGCAGCCTAGAGAAGATACACACAGTGGTTCTCGTGGTGCAGGAACAGTAACATTTTTGTTTCAGAGAGAGTTACAGGATTCTGAACAAGTGACAATGAAGGGACAATGTTTTCAATGCAAGTCAGGATGCAATGTGACCTTGGAGATTATATTCTTCACCAATTGATGCTCACAAGCAATGGAAATGGTGAGACTATTTTCTCTTTTCAAGAATTAAAGTGATAGAGTCTTATGGCACACAAACAGGCCATTCAGCGCAACATGTCTACACCAACTTGAAAACACCAAACTACATTAATGAAAATTACCTCAAGGTGCATGGCCCACTCTGCTCTGGTATGTTGTGCTTCTTCAGCTGCTGATTAAATACTGCATTAACTTGTGGTTATTCGTGACCTCGGCTGTCAGTTGGCCTCTTTTTTTTCAATTTATTCACGAAATTGTTTCTGCAAATGCATCACAATACTTCAAAGTCCGCAACAAGCTCATCCGATCAATAAATATGGCTGCATTGTCCAATTATTATGAGGAAAACGGATTTTTCAAAAATTCATTTTGGGATTTTATTGGAGCTAGTCCAACATTAATTGCCGTTGAGAAGTTCCGGTCCAGTTAGTGTTGGTCCATCCAAGTGGCTGTTGGGAGGGAGTGCCAGCTGTGCGTCTCATGTGCCAGTATAGCTGGGAATAAGCTGGTGGACGTAATGTTAAACAAGCCATCATACTGTGATGAAAAACGCAGGAAATCTGACTCTTTGTCAAAGTGAATGTGTGGCAAGGAATTTATTATTCTGCCGATAAATAACAACCTTACACTGAGAAGTCTATAGAATAATGAAGGAAAGTTGGTTTCTATGTTTTTGGTGTCCTGAAAACAATTGTGTCAAATAGCCAGAATAATGTTAGTGGGCTTATTGAACGAAACTTACACTGAGCATATGAATTATCTTGGATATTTTCAGGAATGGCCGGACTGTCCTCGGTTTAGTGAGTGCTGACGCTCCATGGGATGATGCTGATTTGTAATCTCCACACTCACTGAGCACTGCTCGATGGAACAAACCAACAATTACCATTAGGTGATGCTTCACAATATATCATGGAATCGTATAATAAAGAAGA
>NW_025170299.1:0-1770 GCF_004010195.1 Chiloscyllium plagiosum | reverse complement strand
TGGCCAATTCACCTAGTCTGCACACCTTTGGATTATGGGAGGAAACCGGAGCACCCGGAGGAAATCCTCAAGGAAAGTTTGCAAAATCCGCACTGGCAGTTCCCTGACGTGGGAATTGAACCCGGTTCTCTGGCGCTGTGAGGCAGCAGTGCGAGCCATTGTGCCACCATGCTGCGCCGAAACGCTTCTACGTTTAGTAAATAGTCCATGCCTGTATTCTTCACACCAAAGTGCCTGACCTCACACTCTCCCACATTGTGTTCCATCTGCTACTCCTTTTCCCTCTCTCCTAAACTGTCGAAATCTTTCTGCATGCTCGCTGCCTCCGCAATACTATATGCCCCTCCAGCTATCTTTGCATCATCTGCAAACGTAGTAAGAATGTCTTCTGTCCCACCACTCAGATCATTAACCTGTAAAGTGAAATGTTGTGGTCACAAAACTGACTCTTATGGAACACTACTAATCACCGGCTACTATCCTGAGATGGACAATTTTATCCTCACTATGCCTCCTGCCAGAGAGCCAACATTTTATCCATGCTAGTACCTGGCCTCTGACACCGTGTGCCCTTATCTTACTCTGCAGCCTCCTGTGCGATACCATATCAGAGGCTTTCTGGAAGTTCAGATAGGTAACTTTATCTGGTTCAACGCGTCGTTACCTCCGCAAAGAATTCTCATTATCCTGACAGCAATGTAGGTTTTTGAAATGGGGAGCAATCGGAAGGAAAGGGTCATTCCGACAGACAAAGTGGAGATGTTCCTCAAAAAAGTTTCTGTTTGGCTCACTAATGTAAAGGAGACTGCATTGTCAGCAGCAATGACAGGACACTGGATTGAAAGAGTGCAACTGAAATTCTGCTTCACCTGAAACGTGTGTTTCGGTCCTAGGACAGTGAGGAGGGAAGAGATGAATGGGAAAATGTTGCTCTTTCTGCATTTACATGGGAAGGTACCATGGGGGTGTGGGAAAGTGTTCGGGATGATGGAGCGTGCCACAGAAGGAATAGTCTCTGTAAAATGCTGACAGTGGACGGAAGGGGAAGATGTATTTCATGGTGATGTCCTGCTGGAGATGGTGCAAGTGACGGAGGATGATTCTGTGAATGCAGATTCTAGTGCAGTAGGAAGTGAGGGCAAGGGGAGATCTATCATTGTTCTGGGAAGGAGGGGATGAAGTAAGACAGAAGTGAGGGAGACGGGACAGTCACAGCTGAAGGCTCAGTACATCAGAGTGAGGGGGATTCTCGTTTGAGAGAAAATGATGTCATGTAGGAAGCTTCCCACTGGAATGTGGCATCATCGAACAGAAATCACAGAGCCAGAAAAACTGAGAGAATGGAGTCACTCTCCATGTGTTCAGCCACATACACTGGCTCCCCCTGAATGACTGAAAAGAGCCAGGTATTTCAAATGCAGATTTATGTAATATATCTGGTCAAATACGGAGTGTGAAAATAGACACAGGTGAAGGTCAGCAGATGTGTGGGGGTTGGGGCACATTTAAGCAGGTACTGCTGAATAACGTTCAGCTATTATTGCCTCTGGTCAAAAAGAAGATGATATGAAGATGTGAAGATGAACCACCCATGATGCACAAAGGCTGTGAAGGATACTAATCAATCACAAACTAAAGAATTCAAATTGGTGAGTTCTAGCGTCGTCCACATTTAGGAAGTTTACTCTTGGAACCAGAAGCAGATTGTATAAAACAAAACACAAAGAAAAATATTCAAAAACTGGCAAGAAATATGAAAAAGAAACTAAC
>NW_025170298.1:0-1770 GCF_004010195.1 Chiloscyllium plagiosum | reverse complement strand
TGATTACATACTTGTGGAGGAAGGTGGAGTTTGAATCATAGTCAAAGGAAAGTGTTTCATGGGGGTCACTTATTTCATCGAAAACATTACTAGGCATAGAGACAGCATCCACACTTTTGTCAACCAAATGAATGAAGGTGCAGGATTGGGAGATTGGGGTTTTGGCTCATGGTACAACTGGCTAATTAATATGGCTATGTATGCTGCTATTGTTTTAGTTGGTCTTTTTGTTGGTATTGCTATTGTTAAGAGTATTATTGCTAAAATATTAATTTCTATTGACAACATTGGCTCCACCCAGAGAATGTTTCTTCTCCACTTAGATGATGATGAGATGCATCATCGCCTGCCCCTGAATCATCTTCGGTGGAAGAGAAAATATTGCAGTCTTTCGCTGCTATTGAATTGGATTAATTTGATCCATACCCTTATGGTGTGGTCGTAGAATGACAAAGGAGGGAATGAGGATCTAAAATTTGAATTTAGGCTGTTGTCAGAAGCAACAAGTATATGTAGATTTTTATTAACCACAAAATGGATTTTCAATTTAAAATAACACAACAAAATGGCTGAAAGTAATGATTTGCCTCTTGTGAACGTATGCTGCTGCTTTGCTGGGTTAAGCTAAATACAAGATAAGAGAATACAATGGGTTTTTCAGAATAGGAATTATAAGACAGTGATTTGGTATTTGAACTAATCCTGAACGAGCAAATCTGGGGTGATTCTGTGAAGATAACAATCTGTTTCCCAGGGAATTCTGGGGTGATTCTGTGAAGATAACAATCTGTTTCCCAGGGAATATCATTGGACTGGCCTGTTGGTAATCATATCACTTTATTATGGTTGATTGTACTTTCCTTGTAATTAAGAACCCTTTCCCAGGAAATACCATTGGATTAACCTGCTGTAAATCATGTCAACTTATTATATGTGATTAGTCTTTTCTTGTAATTAAGGCTGTCCTATCTCTTAAGAAACATATAAATAATGTGTAATTTTTGAATATAATTGTGCCATTTCTCCACGGAACACAGAAGCTTTCAACCTCCGTGTTGCTGGCCAAATCTGCGCCAGGCTGCCTTAATTTATTAAACTGGTAACCTTGCTTTATCAGACCGTACTCCTAGTGATTCTTTTGACTGATCATGAGACCGAGGGGTCCTGCAAGGAGGTCAACATCATCATTGGGATCTGAACAAAAATGCCCATGAAACTCCATGTCATGTTCATGAATGTTCTTTGGGCAAGGGAACCCAGTCATCACCCGGTCTTGTGACTCCAGTCTCACACTGACTCAATTAATTCTTAACGGCCTCATGATCTGGTTCAGCAAAGAACTCAGTCCGAGCAACTGGAGATGGGCAATACATTTGAGGCTTATCACTGGCATTCATGAGAAGGAATAATATCTGCCTTTTAGCCTCTTAAGCACCACACTCTCATTGTTCTGGGTCTCTAGGCCTCTCACATTAATTCATTAAGTGACGGCAATATGAGAAGAGCTTTTATTTTGAACTCTAAGTTCTCTTTTCCCCGCGATTCTCGCCTCTTCACCTCCACCCAAAAAAGCTTTGCTGTGCAGAGTGTGAGCTCTCTCTGTTCTCTGAGGCCTCGCTCTGTCTCTGTTTGCCTCCCTTCCAACTGAAGACAAAACGTATGTTTCCAAAACCCTGTGGAGATAAGAAGACAGATTAGAAAAATAATGTAACGAGAGTTGAGTTGGGTTTGTTAAAAAAAATAATGTTTGTTTTGAAATGATATTTTTGT
>NW_025170297.1:0-1770 GCF_004010195.1 Chiloscyllium plagiosum | reverse complement strand
TTATCTGGGGAACAGAGTGGAGATGGATTCACAAGCCGTTGCTAGGAGCACAGACCGGGAGTGTTTTCACAGGCCTTTGTTAGGGTAACAGTGGAGATGGTTTCACAGCCGTTGCTGCGAGCATAAAGTGGGAATGCGTTCACGGGTGTTGCTGGGAGCACAGAGTAGGCATATGTTCACTGGTCATTACGAGGGAACAGAGTGGGGATTGGTTGACAGGTGATTGCGTGGACCACAGAGTTGTGATGTCTTCATAGATTTTTGTGAGGGAAACGGAGTGAAGGTCGGTTCACAAAAAGTTGCTATGAGCACACAGTAGGGACTTTATAACAGGCCTTTGCTCGGAGAAGTTCATGGGAATGGTTTCATAGGTCATTATTAAAAGCTCACTCAGAGTGGGGATGGGTTAACGTCCGATCCGAAGAGCACAGAAAGGAAATGGGTTCGTGGGTGGATTCCAGGAGCATAGCGTGGGAATGGGTTCTGACGCCATTGCTGAAAATTAGGCTGGTGATGTGTGCACAGGCTATTCCACTGTGATGTTAGTGGAGTTGAGTTCAGAGGCCTGTAGTTAGGGACAAAGAGTGGAGATGGGTTGACAGGCCATTGCTGGGAATGCAGGGTCGGGATGGGTGAAGGGAGTCGAGAATGGTTTGATTTCACATGTAGTTACTAGGGGAACAGAGGACAGACGCTTTCAAACAACCATTACTTGGCGCACTGAGTGGGCATGAGTTCAGCCATTGTTGCCAGGAAAGCAGAGCCTGGGTCGGTTCACAGGACTTTGCTGTGGGATCAGTGTAAGAATGGCTTCACAGTCTGTTGCTGGTAAATATAATGAAAATACTACAAATGGTTTCAAGGTAACGCAATAGGGATCAGTAGACAGCTCTATGGATCTCAAGATTCATGAACACCATGATCGTACTACAACTTATTTGAAGCTTTCGGTTTTCATAGCAATCTTACGAGTTGGTTTGTTAAATCATAGTTTCCAATGAGGATCCGACTCATGTGGTGGTTGTAGGTAAATTTATGACAAATTTATTTTGATACAGCTTCATTTCTTCAGAGCAAGACGCCACTCAGGCAGCTGCCACTCCCCCTCCACCTTTCACCCTGGTTCCAGTTCATGGAGTGGGAGAGGGGAGGTCACTGGGTAAAGGCTCTTGCCTTCATTCCTCTCCTCTGTCTCAGAGGGGTGCTAATTGTGCTCTGCACATTCTGAAAGGGAAGACAGGCTGTATGCAGGAAAGTTGTTTTTACCCCGAAGGTGGGATGTCTGGGATCGGAGATGGCGATGCAGGAGTGATGCCATTGAGAAGACAGAATAAATCAAACAAAGAACCGCTGATACTGTGAAGGTTTTAATGAAAAACAGAACGTTGGAGCACCACTTTGGCACGTGTGGAGAAAACATTATAATGTCTGGTCCAGTCACAGTTGGTTTAGAGAGACAAAGGTCACGGCTATAGAGCAAGGAAACTGATCCGTTATTCCAATGAAGGAACACAATCGATCAACTCATCTACGATGATCTCTTGGGGTAAAATGAATAAAGCATTCACTTAAGATCGACACGTTCACTTCTGGCATTGAAGAGTTCATTGAAATTAAACTGCTGTGAAGAACACCTCTGAAAATCCAGAGAGGCGTTCTCCAAAGAAAGAAAAACGTGCAATTTTTATACATCTGTTTCAATTCTGCCTGCGGAGTACACTAAAAATTGTGTGGTTCAGCTACAGCAACAAGAGTTAAATTTTCAACTGC
>NW_025170296.1:0-1770 GCF_004010195.1 Chiloscyllium plagiosum | reverse complement strand
CTATTCCAGGGCCAGACTGCTATTCCAGGATCATACTGTTATTCCAGGGCAAGACCGCTATTCCAGTACCAGACTGCTATTCCAGGATCAGACTGTTATTCCAGGATCGGATTGATATTCCTCGATCAGAGTTCTATTCCAGGGCCAGTCCGCTTTTCCGGGGGCAGACCGCTATTCCAGGGTCAGACCGCTATTCCAGGATCAGACCGCTCTTCCAGGGCCAGACTGCTATTACAGGGCCAGACCGCTATTCCAGGGCCAGACCGCTATTCTATGATCAGACTGGTATTCCAAGATCAGACTGCTAGTCCATGATCAGACTGGTATTCCAGGATGAGACTGCTATTCCAGGGCGAGACTGCTATTCCAGGATCATACCACAAATCCAGGATCAGCCAGCTATTCGAGGGCCAGACCGCTATTCCAGGATCAGACTGCTATTCCCTGATAAGACCGCTATTCCAGGGCCGACCGCTATTCCAGGGCCAGACTGCTATTACAGGATCAGACTGATATTCCTGGCCCAGAGTGCTATTCCAGGGCCAGACCGCTATTCCAGGATCAGACTGTTGTTCCAGGGTCTGACCACTATTCCAGAGCCAGACCGCTATTCCAGGATCAGACTCCTATTCCAGGGCCTGACCACTATTCCAGAGCCAGACCGCTATTCCAGGATCAGACCGCTATTCCAGGATCAGACTGCTATTCCAGGATCAGACTGCTATTCCAGGATCAGACTGCTATTCCAGGATCAGACTGCTATTCCAGGATCAGACTGCTATTCCAGGGCCAGACCGCTTTTCCAGGGTCAGACCGCTATTCCAGAATCAGACTTTTATTCCAGGACCAGACCGCTATTCCAGGGCCAGTTCGCTATCCCAGGGTCAGACAGCTATTCTATGATCAGACTGGTATTCCAAGATCAGACCGCTATTCCATGATCAGACTGGTGTTCCAGGATCAGACTGCTATTCCAGGGACAGACCGCTATTCCAGGGCCAGACTGCTATTCCAGGATCAGATCACTATTCCAGGATCAGCCTGCTATTCGCGGGCTAGACCGCTATTCCAGGATCAGACTGCTATTACAGGATCCGACCAGTATTCCACGGCCAGACTGCCATTCCAGGATCGGACTGCTATTCCAGGATCAGACTGCTATTCCAGGCCCACACGCTATTCCAGGGCCAGACTGCTATTCCAGGGCCAGACCACTATTCCAGACCCAGACCGCTATTCCAGGATCAGACTCCTATTCCAGAGCCGGACCACTATTCCAGAGCCAGACCACTATTCCAGGATCAGACAGCTATTCCAGGATCAGACTGCTATTCCACGATCAGACTGCTATTCCAGGGCCTGACCACTATTCCAGAGCCAGACTGCTATTCCATGAGCAGACTGATATTCGAGGGCCACACGCTACTCCAGGGCCATACTGCTCTTCCAGGATGAGACTGTTATTCCAGGGCGAGACTGCTATTCCTGGATCAGACCACGTTTCCATGGCCAGACTGCTATTCCAGGATCAGACTGCTATTCCAGGAGCAGACTGCTATTCCAGGGCCAGACCGCTTTTCCAGGGTCAGACCGCTATTCCAGGATCAGACTGCTATTCCAGGGCCAGACTGCTATTCCAGGGCCCCATGCTATTCCAGGGCCAGACTAATATTACAGGGCCAGACTGCTATTCCAGGATCAGCCTGCTATTCCAGGGCCAGACTGATATTCCAGGAGCAGACTGCTATTCCAGGATCAGACTGCTATTCC
>NW_025170295.1:0-1770 GCF_004010195.1 Chiloscyllium plagiosum | reverse complement strand
TTTGGCTGCATTTCCCTGTGAACTTGTTTCACCCTGGGGTTTGGGATTTGGGCTTTGGCTGAATGTCCCTGTGAACTGGTCGCACTGTGGGCTTTGGGGTTTGGCTGCATTTCCCTGTGAACTGGTTGCAGAGTTGGTTTTGCGGTTTGGCTGCATTTCCCTGTGAACTGGTTGCACCGTTGGGTCTGGGGTTTGCCTGAATTACACTGTGAGCTGGTTGCACCGTGGTGTATGGGGTTTGTCTGCATTTCCCTGTGATCTGGTGGCATCGTGGATTTTGGCGTTTGTCTGCATTTCCCTGTGAACTGGTTGCACAGTGGGGTTCGGTGTTTGGCTGCATTTCTCTGCAAACTGGTTGCACCGTGGGGTTTGGGATTTGTCTGCATTTCACTGTGAACTGGTTGCACCGTGTAGTTTGGGGTTTGGCTGCATTTCCCTGTGAACTGGTTGCACAGTGGGGTTTGGGGTTTGTCTGCATTTCCCTGTGAACTGGATGCACAGTGGGGTTTGGGGTTTGGCTGCATTTCCCTGTGAACTGGTTGCACCGTGGGGTTTGGGGTTTGTGCTTTGGCTGAATGTCACTGTGAAGTGGTCGCACTGTGGGCTTTGGGGTTTGTCTGCATTTCCCTGTGAACTGGATGCACCGTGGGGTTTGGGGTTTGGCTGCATTTCCCTGTGAACTGGTTGCACTGTGGGGTTTGGGGTCTGCTTGCATTTCCCTGTGAACTGGTTGCAGAGATTGGTTTCGGGTTTGTCTGCATTTCCCTGTGAACTGTTTGCACAGTGGGATTTGGGGTTTGCCTGCATTTTTCTGTAAACTGGTTGCACCGTGGGGTTTGGGCTTTGGCTGCATTTCCATGTGAACTGGTTGCACAGTGGGGTTTGGGGTTTGGCTGCGTTTCCCTGTGAACTGGTTGCTCAGTGGGGTTTGGGGTTTGGGGTTTGGCTGCATTTCCCTGTGAACTGGTTGCACCGTGGGGTTTGGGGTTTGTCTACATTTCCCTGTGAACTGGTTGCAGAGTGGGGTTTGGGGTTTGTCTGCATTTCCCTGAGAACTGGTTGCAGAGTTTGGTTTGGGGTTTGGCTGCATTTCCCTGTGAACTGGTTGCATCGTGGGGTTTGGGGTTTGTCTGCATTTCCCTGTGAACTGGTTGCAAAGTGGGGTTCGGGGTTTGTCTGCATTTCCCTGTGAACTGGTTGCAGAGTTTGGTTTGGGGTTTGCCTGCATTTCTCTGTGAACTGGTTGCACCGTGGGGTTTGGGGTCTGGCTGCATTTCCCTGTGAACTGGTTGCAGAATGGGGTTTGGGGTTTGTCTGCGTTTCCCTGTCAACTGGATGCACAGTGGGGTTTGCGGTTTGTCTGCATTTCCCTGTGAACTGGTTGCACAGTGGGGTTTGGGGTTTGGCTGCATTTCCCTGTGAACTGGTTGCACCGTTGGGTCTGGGGTTTGTCTGCATTACCCTGTGAGCTGGTTGCCCGGTGATGTTCGGGTTTTGTCTGCATTTCCCTGTGATCTGGTGGCATCGTGGGTTTTGTGGTTTGTCTGCATTTCCCTGTGAACTGGTTGCATCGTGGGGTTTGGAGTTTGTCTGCATTTCCCTGTGAACTGGTTGCAAAGTGGGGTTCGGGGTTTGTCTGCATTTCCCTGTAAACTGGTTGCACAGTGGGGTTTGGGATTTGTCTGCATTTCCCTGTGAACTGGAGGCACCGCGGGGTTCGGCGTTTGGCTTCATTTCCCTGTGAACTGGTTGCAGAGTTTGGTTTGGGGT
>NW_025170294.1:0-1770 GCF_004010195.1 Chiloscyllium plagiosum | reverse complement strand
TGTGGACAAAGCAGCAATGTTCCTCAAATCAGTAACCCAGTCTGTGTTTAGTCTCATTAACGTAAAGGAGTCTACATTGTGAGCAGCAAAATCAGTAGATCAGATGGAAAGAAGTACAAGGGAATCTGCTGTTCACTGGAAAGGTGTGTTCTGGACCCCGGGCTGTGAGGAGGGAGGGGATCGAGGGCAAGTATTACACCTTCTGCAATTACATGGGAAGATACACTGTGGGTTCCTTATGAAGGGAGGGGGTGGTTAGGGATTGATAAAAGTGTGACAGGAGTGATGGAGAAATGGACCAGTGTGTTGTAGATGGAGCAGCTCAAATGGAATGTTGCCCATGGTGAGGTGGGGTAGATGTGTTTGGTGTTACTGGAAGGGGTGGAAATAGCGAGCGATGGACACAGTCACTGGTAGGGTGGAATATGAGGACAAGGGGAATCTTCAGGAGAGAAGGGGATGGGATTAGTGTGGAAATGTGTGAAATGAGTTCAATATATGACCGAGGACCCTTTCAACCGTGGGGTGGGGAGTTATCGGTTGAATAAAAGGGAAGACCTGTCAGAGGTACCTTGGTGGAATGTGGAATAATCAGAACAGATGTGACGGAGATGGAGAAACTGGGAGAATGGAATGGAATCCTTCCTAACGTCCTGCTTCCTGTGAGGACTCCATTCCATTTTTACACATGCTCAGTAGCTGTCCTTAGAGTAAGGATAGAATGAACCATTTCCACCATATCTCCCTGCAGGTATTTATCACCATGGATTGTGTACATTATTTACCAAGACTGGAGCCCTCCCTGAATGATGAGGGCCTACGTTTAGATAATCCATTGAGATGTCCAGAGAGGACCTTCTTGACGTCAAGACAAAAACTCCCATTTTCCAATTAAATGTTGAACATTGAGAAGGGGTTCTAACCAATGAGCAGTGAGAGATCAATTTGTATAGATGATCATTCATTATCACCCTCATTATTATTTAATTTCACCTCAATGGTTTGCAATTTCTCTTCTCCCACCTGCTGGATAGAAACTAGAAACCAGAAATGCCTGACATGAAAATCAGAGCAGGTGCCTGGTGACTCTACCTCACTGTTCCATCGTGGACATTGGGTGCCAACATCTCAAGGTACGCTCCATGGGCAGTGTCTGCACACACCCCATATCCATGCACCTTGGTATGAAACACATTCCAGCCTCGCTGCATCATTATGGTCCCTCTCCAATTCACATGCTGTATGGCTCTGCACTTCCATACTGCAATTTGGATTGCACTGGCACTTTTCATTGGAATGTTGTTGTAATTTTACACACGAAGAAGTTCAGGGATTGGCCCAGGCTGTATCTCAGGGCTGTTCACCTGCTCTCTCAGCACTCACGGAACCTACTTGGATGCTGACAGCTCTGCCTTGTGTTGCCATTTTGTGCTTTGTCCGCTCAACCAGAGCTAAAGGCTCATGACACTCTGTCCTGCCTTACCTTTTAGTGCCGGCATAAATCCAGGACCTTAGAAGAAGGACCAAATATTTTAAAAGGAAACCATTGGACACCTTTTGTGAACACTGTTTATCTAGCTGCGTGTTCCAACAGTGTGATGACAAACTGGAACTGAGGGGTTGTTGACAAGAGAAACTAATGAGGTTTTCGACAAAGGACCATTCATCGATGACAACGATCCTCTGCCTGCCGACAACGATGTGATTGGTTGTCAGGGAGGTGGACAGCTCAGTTGCGGGTAAGGGAGAGAGATGTCTGTCAGACCAGAA
>NW_025170293.1:0-1770 GCF_004010195.1 Chiloscyllium plagiosum | reverse complement strand
TGCCATTATCTATATGTCAGCCTTACTTCATCAATCTAATTTCCCATTCTGTCTATCTCCCTGTCTCCTGTATGTATTCAGGAAGTTCCTGTCTCCATAGATCTCACAGTTGCTGAGTGTCTCGTCCATCACGTCATTGAAGATGGTTTGTTATCCAGGGAGACAAACGTTAATGGAGGCCTGGAGCTTTCAATAAATCCTGCAGCGAGGTAAAATCACTCACTGTGAACAGAGCAGAGATCATTAGGAGTGCTCCAATCATCGGCTAACAAAGTGTGGCATAGATACATTTCTGGAGGTGGAGCACAGTACGGACACACTCCAAGCTTAATCACCATCCCTAATTTAATGTATGTTGTAGTAAGACGGCATAAGGAGTTCACAGTCATCAATCCAGTCCTGTACTGTCTAGTGAGCATCAGTACAACACAGGTGAAAGCAGCCCTACCAAGAGACGGTGCAATGCTTCCAGGGATCCTTGTGTTCTGTGTTCCCTCTCTGAAACTGTATCTGTGGCACATTTTGTCGACCAGTGTCTTCAATCATTCTAATTCCTATAACAGTTACCATCGTTGTAACCTTCTCGCCTCTCGCTTATTTCTCCACAGATTTGAAACGTACTCCAACCCAGACGATCATCCCTATCTCTGTAAATTGTGATTGATTCCATAGCATGTCTTGTCTCGGTATCCTTCTCTTCCAGTAACTGGAGACATGTAGCAAAGAAACAGACTCTGCAATCCATCTCGTCCATGCGAACCAGGTTTCCTAAACGCATTTGCCAGCGTTTGGCCCATATCTCTTCAAACCTTCTCCACTCCATGTACCAGCTCAAGTGTCTCCCCCATGTTTTAGTTATACTTGTTTCTAACATTTCCTCTGGTAGTTCGTTCCATACATAGAAAATAGAGAATCGAACATTCAACACTGCAGTGCAATGCAGACCCTTCGGTCCTCGATGTTGTGTGAACCTGTCAAAATAATCTGAAGCCCAGTCTACCCGACACTATTCCATTTTAATCCATATGTCTGTCCAATGACCATTTAAATGTCCTTAAAATTGGCGTGTGTACCACTGTTGCAGGCAGGGAATTCCACAACCCTCCACCTCTCTGAGTAAAGAAACTACCTCTGACATCTGTCCTATTTCTATCACGCCCCGAATGTAAAGGTATGTCCCCTCGTTCAAGCCATCACCATCTGAGGAAAAAGGCTCTCATCGTCCACCCTATCCAAACCTCTGATCATCTCACATGTTTCAATTAAGACTCCTCTCAACCTTCTTCTCTCTAATGACAACAGCCTGAAGTCCCTCAGCCTTCCATCGCAAGACCTCCCTTCCATACCAGTAAACATCCCAGTAAATATCTTGTGAACCCTTTTCAAAGCATCCACATTCTTCCTATAATGTGGTGATCGGAACTATGTGCAATACTCCAACACCAGCCGCACCAGAGATTTGCACAGCTGCACATAATCTCATGGATCCGATACACAATTCCTCTATTAATAAAAGCCAAAACAACGTTGGTCGTCTTAATATCTTTATCAACCTGGATAGCAACTTTCTGTGCATGGACACCGACATCTCTCTGTCTATCTATACTACCAAGGCACTTACCACTAGCCCGGTCCTCTGCTTTCCTGTTACTCCTTCTAAAGTGAATCACCTCACAGTTTTCACCATTAAACTCCATTTGCCACCTCTCAGCCGCGCTCTGCAGCTTATCTATGTCGTCCTGGAACGAACAACATCCTTTGGCACTATCC
>NW_025170292.1:0-1770 GCF_004010195.1 Chiloscyllium plagiosum | reverse complement strand
GTAAAAATTATAAAATAACCTGAGGGGCAACGTTTTCATGCAGAGAGTGATGTGCATAACAAATGGGCTGCCAGACTAAATGATTGAAATAGATTTAACAGCACTTTTTTCAAATAATAGCTAGTGACGTGAAATGGAAAGGTTTAAGTGCACACAGTGGTCAGCCTGGGCTAGTTTTGCCAAAGTACGTGTTTCTCTACTGTGTTATGCAATAACGCTATTACTCTATGATTCTATGCAATAGATATTGAGCAAGCAATTTGCAAGCATAACAGAACATCAAAAAGTTGCGAGTAGACGTTAATTCATTAATGTAAGATGGGCAACGTGTAAACATCAATCCTGTCATCAAAACAAATCAGAGGTTTACGAAAATGATACAGGAGGAGTATTTCTAAATTGACGAACAAAACATAATATTAAGATGCAGGCTTGAATACAGGGACTTTATATGATGACAATAAATTAAACACCTCTGTCTCAAAACATATCTGTCGTTTTACAAATTCTGACAACGATCAACATGGTCTTGAAGCAAATCTTAAGTTGAATACAAAGTTTCAATGATATGTCACAAGGCTGTCTCTTTCATAGAATCATAGAATTCCAGCAGTGCGGAAAGAGGTCATTTGGCCCAGCAAGTTCAAACTGATCCTCCGAAGAGCAACACAATTAGGCACATTCCTTACCATAGACCTCTACACTTATCCCTGACTAAACCACCTAACAGACATATCATTAGCGTTATGGCCAAATTAGCATGACCAATTCTTCCAAACGGGAGAGGAGAGACGGTGCATCTGGTTGGTGGGATAAAACCGGAACCTACACAGTCACGGGGAAAACGTGAAAACTCCACATACACAGTCGTCCAAGACGGAATCAAACCCAGTTTCCTGGCGCTGTGATGTAACAGTTATTATGTTGTCCTTATACTTTTTTTAAAAGAGATGTCGTACAGGCAGATTTGCCAAAATGTCTTTGATGAGGCTAGATTAACAACGGCAAGGGGCGTGAACAGTGGTTTCAACCCGTTTTACTTTTTGAAGTCTGGTTTACTTGTTGCTGGGAAAGTGCTGGTGGCAGGGGCAGAAGCTGCTACAGTGCAAAATGGTTCGTGTTTAAGGCGATGATTCTTGAATGGTTTTTCTCTCTCTGAATGGCCTCTTGTCTGTTGGAAGCTTTGCTTGAATTTACCTTTTGTCAGGAAGTGAACTCTTAACATACTTAGAAATTGGAGCAGCTCTTTCGTTTAATGCCAAATCGAGTTCATTACATTTTCAAATAGGTAAGTTATTCTAGATTCTGTTGTCTTCCGATATGTTTAACTGCAGTATACAAATAAGTTATATTTTGCTCAGAGCCGAGTGGTTTTCACCAGCCGCATCACACTTGAAATATTCACAACGCACCTGATTTAAAAAAAAACAAATAATAGGGTCTAAGCTCGCTCCCTAAAATATTTTGTGGGGGTATGGCCTGGTCCACAGCAGATGTAATTTAGGTAGTTCTAAACTACCTATGTAAACTATGTAAACTATAATACGGTAGAGAATGGAACATAGTGTCTACTGTTGCCAAAAGTAAGAAAACAGTAACATAAGTAAATGCAGACAGACTGCTATATGCACAGATATTGATCTTTCACTTGCGTCAAGAAAAGGTCAGCATAGCCGTTCAGATATTATTGGCAAATTTATGTGAAGTGGCAGACTTTATTGCAAGGATATGATCGGTAAACCATTATGAATCGCAATAGGTACCGACTGA
>NW_025170291.1:1129-1770 GCF_004010195.1 Chiloscyllium plagiosum | reverse complement strand
GGTTAAGGGTGACGGTGATGGAGTGAGTGTGAGGGGATCAGTGTGAGAGTGAAGAAGTGAGTGTGAGGGGGTCAGGGTGACATTGATGGAGTGAGTGTGAGTGGATCAGTGTGAGAGTGATGGAGTGAGTGTGAGGGGGTCAGGGTTGTGTTGATGGAGTGGGTTTGAAGGCTTCAGTGTGATGGTGATGGAGTGAGTGTGAGAGGGTCAGTGTGATGGTGATGGAATGAGTGTGAGAGGGCCACGTTGACAGTGTTGGAGTGAGTCTGAGGGGTCAGGGTGACGATGATGGAGCGAGTGTGAGGGGATCAGGGTGACGGTAATGAAGTGAGTGAGAGAGGGTCACTGTGACGGTGATGGAGTGAGTGTGAAGGGGTCAGTATGACTGTGACGGAGTGAGTGTGAAGGGTTCATGGTGACGGTGATTGAGCGAGTGTGGGGGGTCAGGGTGACGGTGATGGAGTGAATATGAGGCGATCAGGGTACGTGATGGAGTGGAGTGTGAGGGGGTCAGCGTGACGGTGATGAAGTGAGTGTGAGGGGGTCAGGGTGATGATGATGGAGTGAGTATGAGGATGTCAGGGTGACGATGATGGAGTGAGTGTGACTGGGACCGTGTGACGGTGATGGAGTGTGTGTGA
>NW_025170291.1:0-617 GCF_004010195.1 Chiloscyllium plagiosum | reverse complement strand
GTCAGGGTGAAGGTGATGGAGTGAGTGTGAGGGTGTCAGGGTGAAGGTGATGGAGTGAGTGTGAGGCTGTCAGGGTGACGGTGATGGAGTGATTGTAAGAGGGAGAGTTTGACAGTGATAGAGTGAGTGTGAGAGGATCAGTGTGATGGTTGTAGAGTGAGTGTGAGGGGATTAGTATGATAGTGATGGAGTGAGTATGAGGGGGCCAGTGTGACGGTGATGGAGTCATTGTGAGTGTGTCAGGGTGACAGTGATAGAGTGGGTGTGAGATGGTCAGTGTGATGGTGATGGATTAGTGTGAGGGGATCAGTGTGACGGTGATGGAGTGAGTGGGAGTGGATCTGTGTGATGGTGCTGGAGTGTGTGTGGGGGTGGGTGTCAGGGTGACGGTGACGGTGACGGAGTGAGTGTGAGGGGATCACTGTGGCGGTGACGGAGTGAGTGTAAGGGGTCAGTGTGATTTTGATCACGTGAGTGTGAGGGGGTCAGGGTGACGGTGATGGAGCAAGTGTGAGCGGGTCAGGGTGACAGTGATGGAATGAGTGTGAGGCAGTCAGGGGAATGTGATGGAGTGCGTGTGAAGGGGTCATGGTGTCGGTGATGGGATGATTGTGAGA
>NW_025170290.1:0-1770 GCF_004010195.1 Chiloscyllium plagiosum | reverse complement strand
GCCATGGCGTACTGGACGTCCTGCGTTGACTGCTACGCATTGCGCTTCAGCTTTAGAGGAAAGACAGAGGGAGTACTCACAGAACACACAAGCAGTGAGTGATTGATAGGTCAAGCAATAAAGGATTACTGAGAGCACAATCGCTCACTGCGCTGTAAACAAACACTTGTCTGATGGATAAACACACTTAGACGAGACACCTGAAACTGACAATACATGCAGTCAGCAACCGCAAAACAAACAGACACATCCAAAGCAAATGATCAGAAACCACAAGACAGAAACAAAAGTGAACTGGTCAATTTCCTTCGAGCTGAGGATTCTCTTAGGATTGATGCGAAAAATTTAATCAGCAGTCTCTCATTCTATTTTGCCAGGCTTCCCTTGCCCGTCCGGCTCTCCCCTGGCTGGATCCGGATCACGGCACAAGCTCTGGACGTGATTAATACAATCTGGACTCAATCAAGCATCCGGCAGCATTAATCAGTTCTAGATTGGAATCAGGGGGTTCCAGCTCCCTTCCTGGGTCTGTGAGAATGTCCCTTTCCTTGGCAGTAAGGTGATACCATTGTTGCTCTCCATAGGTGAGCAAGGTATCTGGTGCTTCACTGGCTGACCTGAGCTTCATGTCGCTTTGATATCACTGGGGTATTAGATTACACTTCAGCCTTTGGGACAGCTGTGTTTATCTGGTCGAGGAATCTTATTGGTAGTTTGTCTTGGGAAGTGTATTCGCTGGTTTGTGAATGACTGTGGTCATGTATGGTTTCCCTTCTGAGGCATTTTCGATGTTCCTTGTATGGCTTGGACAGGCTTGATTTTCTGTGTTCTTATTGGCCATGATGTCTGTAGGCAGGTTTGCAAGTTATTTCCCATACTGTTGAAAAATAAACTTTAAGATGTTCAAAGGTTTTAAATTCAAAATCTTAATTCAACATCAACCTGTTCACATGGGGACAAGCCACTCAGCTGTTCCATGGACGGGAAGGTATTCACTCGGGGATCAATCCAAATGGCACGCAAACGACTTCAACAAAGGGAGAGAACATATGTCTGCTCGGTTTGGTAAGTGATTATCTTCACAACCCCGCCTAATGTCATCCAATCGACATGACACTCGAAATACACCATTCGTCTGCTCTGTGTATGAGAAGGCATTTATTAAATCAGCAAAGCTTCAGATAAAGAAGAATGGGCACATTGTAGAGTGGCGTGCACTGAGTGTGGAAAGAGATTCACCTGATCATCTCTATTCAATGAGCACGAGCACATTCACACGAGCGAGAAGCATTTATTTGCTCCTTGCCTGGGAAGTGATTCACTCGTGTCTCCAATCTCAGCAGATATGGACTTGTTCCCACAAATGAGAGAAAATTTTAATTGTCTGACTTTGAAAAGAGCTTAAGGAGTAGCAATGATGTGATAGAACACCAGAAAACACATGAGAATCCCTGCAGTGCAACAACAGGCCCTTCGGCCCAAAAAGACTCTCTAAAGAACACTCAAACCCATTACCCTCCCTTATATTTACCCCAACTATTAATCTACGGTATGGGTAATATATCATGTCCAATTCACCTAACAGGCGTACCGTTTTGTCTTGTGGGATGAAATTTGATGACCTCGAGGAAACTCACACAGACACGTGAAGAATGTGCAAACTCCGCACAGACAGGCCTCCCAGGCTGGAATCGATGCCAGCCCCTCGTGCTCTGAGGCAGCAGTGCTAAACACTGCGCCACCGTGCGTGGAGAGGCAGTTAATTTGCAC
>NW_025170289.1:0-1770 GCF_004010195.1 Chiloscyllium plagiosum | reverse complement strand
CATTCCATAGAATATAGAACAGTACAGCACAGTGGAGGCCCTTTGGCCACGATGTTGTTCCGACCTTTTATCCTACTCTAAGATCAAACTAACCAACATGCCCTTCATTTGCTATCATCCATGTGCCTATCCAAGTGTCGCTTAGAGTCGCTGATAGATCTAAATCTACTACCACCACTGGCAGTGCATTCAACGCACCCACCACTATCTATAAAGAAACTATCTCTAACATCTCCACACAACTTCCCCCATTCACCTCAAAATTATGCCACTTTGTGGGGAAAACTCTTCCATTATCCAAACTATCTATGCCTCTAATCATCCTATAAAAATCTATCAAGTAAACTCTCACCCTCTTTCACTGCAATGACCAAAGCCCCAACTCCCTCAACCATTTTTTCATAAGACATGCCTTCCAGTCCAGGCAGCATCTTGGTAAATCTCATCTGCACCTTCTCGGAAGCTTCTGCATCCTATGTATAATGAGGTGACCAGAACCGAACACAATATTCCAAGTGTAGTCTCACCAGGATCCATACAGCTGCAGCACAAACTCGTAGCCCTTAAACTCAATTTCCCTGCGAATGAAAGCCAACACACCATACACTGTCTCAATAAATCTATCACCTTACATGTCAGCAATGAGGGATATATGGACGTGCACCCCACGATCTCTCTGTTCATCTACATTGTCACGAATCCTGCATTTAATCCGAAAATATGCATTCAAATTTGAACTTCCAAAATGAATAACTTCACACTTTCCCAGGTTGAACTTCATCTGTCACTTCTCAGTTCAGCTCTGCCAATGTCCTCGAGCAACCTACAAAAGCCCTCCACACTATCGACAACTCCACCAACCCTCGTGTCATTGGCAAACTTCCTAACCCACCCTTCCACTTCCTCATCCAATTCATTTATAAAATATTCACAAAGAGCAGAGGTCCAAGAGCTAATCCCTTCAGAATACTACTGGTCAAAGTGCTCCAAGCTGAAAACTATCCATGTAATCTCATCCTGTCTTCTATGGGCCATTCAATTTATTCTCTACCCAGGCAGGTTTCCCTGTATCCCATGCCTCAATACTTTCTAAATGAGCCTATCATGGGGTACCTAATCAAACACCTTGCTAAAATCCATATACACTACTGTCTCATTTTTTTCCTTCAATTCTATCAAGCGAGCTATCATATTTTATCCCTCCGTTTACCGACCTTGATAAATGTCCAATAAATTTCAGAGCAACATGCTGACAAAGTATTGAACCAATTTATCTGTTTAGAATTTAGCACTGGTTATCCAGTCATTACCATTACAATAATTGCCTAATAATTGGTCTGGGTAACAAGAATACTGAGGTTCACAATTTAATTTATTGACTGTTTGAAAAATGATACAACATATGCTTTTTCAGGATTCTAACAGTAATTATTAAGGCATTTGCATGACAATAATTATTGTATGTTTTAGTTTAGTCTTGCTAACAACTACAGTGAAGTTTATATTTGAATTTAATCCAATCTTCCCTAGTACCTATACAGTAATATAAAAATCCATTTTATTTCCAATCAACACACCTACTAAAGATTCAAATATTTCTGATGCAACACGCACTGTTAAAAATGTGAGTTTTGCTCATTTGAATGATCTGTGTAATCCCAGCCTTATAAATTTAGAAAAACCTAATTACTTCTCCCTTCAACAATTCCTGTTCATTTTTGTAGATAGCAGTCAAACAGCAAGATGAAATTTATCATTATTCTTAAGTAT
>NW_025170288.1:0-1770 GCF_004010195.1 Chiloscyllium plagiosum | reverse complement strand
TGAAATTTAAAGGGTCTGAACCACAGCAGCAACTTCTCTCCAAATGAATCATTTGCACTTTAAGAAAAAGAGAATAACACAAACAGCAGATTGCTAACAAAAGCACGTCATGGACACAAAGTCTTTTGGGTTGAGAGTGGTTGATTTCACCTGTTTTATTGGTTACTCAGACTTGCTGCTGTTTCTCCTGAGACTGCAACATCCACACAATGACACCTTGAATCTGTAAAACAAAGAATGTGAGGCACCTAACATGGACGTTGATTGCAAACTTTCAATCTTTGGTTTTGCAGCCTCCACACCTCAGATTGTCCCAGAGTTGTATATCCACATTGTATGAATGGCTGAATCACTGTACAGTGTCCAGGAATGAATGTTGTGCACAATGCGGATGAAAACATAATCAGGTATTGAGTCCATCCCCCGTGGACAGGACAGAACATCCTGACAATCCGAATCATGGAAGTATACTGCAATGAATCCAACCACCATGTCCCATGTTGCGTATCCACCGAAGTCATAAGCACTGCTACATTTGACACGGACTCTCCCCCATTTCCAACATCGTACACCACAAACCCCACCCAAATAAAACCTGAATCCATGCTGCATTGTTCATTGCCATGTTCTGGTTTAGAACTCACACATTTTATCAGGGATTAAGTGATGCTTCCTGCCTGATGTCCAGGCTCATTCTCCCAAACGCCTCTCCTTGTGAATAGAGATTCCCCTCCCAGATTCAGGGAACACACTGGGGCTAGGAATCCCGGTCACCTCACTAGAATTCCCCATGGTAATCATCAGTGACTGTTTCTGTGATCGGATCATAGAAACCCGACTGTGCAGAAAGAGCTCATTTGGCCCACCGAATCTGCAGCAAACCTCTGAAGAGCTTCCTACCAAGACCCCACCCAATGGATGTGGTTTTCATCAGGACTAACTCACCAAATCTGATATCCTGGATACTATGGGTAATTTAGCTTAGCCAACCCATCTAACGTGCACATCTTTGGTTTGCGGAAGGAAACCAGAGAACCCGGAGGAAATCCATGCAGACACAGGGAAAGTGTGCAAAGTCCACAGAAACAATCATTCAAGGGTGGAATCGAACCCAGGTCCTTGGCACTGTGAGGTTGCAATGCCACTGCAATGACACTGTGCCACCCTTACATGTCTGTAGATTCACACCATTGCGAAATATATTGGAGGACAAAAGCTGATTGGACCGATCACGAGACTGTTAATTCATAGACGTAGGTAATGATCTGGGGAGCTGGGTTCAACATTCGCCATGCAAGATGGTGGAAGTTCAGTGAGTCGAATGATGCTGGTGAAATGGTTGATGGTTGTCAAATAGACAAACCATCTTATTCACTAATTTCCTTTCGGGAAGGCAATCTGCCATCTTATCCTCATCTACCATACATGTGACTCCAGCCCCACAACAACCTGGTTGACTGTTACCGGCCCCTGGGCAATTACGGAAGCGTGGTAAATGTTGACCGAACCAGCGACATACTTTCAATGAAAAAATAGAGACAGGAGTTTACCATTCACAGCCAGCTCCCTGCTGCAGCCATAGCTCCCTTTTTAGGTTTTTCTCTGGAATTGGATACCCCCATGCTGAGTTCATTATCATAAATATGAAATGATCCACTCCAAATTTGTTACAATTTCAAAGATCAAGAATTGGAGGAAGATGAGGTGTTCATCCTCCAGGCGTTGGGTGTTTAGCATTTGACAATGGAGGAGGCCCAGGACCTGCAGGTC
>NW_025170287.1:0-1770 GCF_004010195.1 Chiloscyllium plagiosum | reverse complement strand
CTGCACCCTCCTTCCCTCAGTAACCTCCTACAGCACCGACACCCTGCCTCCCTCAGTCTCTATAACGTTCTCTCGGGGATCTCTGCCCTATCATTTGGAGTCTGTTACATGTCCCTTAACAATCTCTGACTGTGCCTTGAGCAGTCTGGGCCCTGGTCTCAGGGAGTTGTATCCAAACCTCTCCCACTTCTCTTTTTATCCACTCTCCGCAAAGGGGAAAACAATATTTGCATTTACACTATCCTTTTCACATTCTCAGTCCGTCTCAAAGTGCTCCACAGCCAATGGGGGAGATTTGACGTGTCAATGCTGCTGTGTTGTCGAGAAAGAAACAATAAATTTACACACAGAAGGCTGCTGAAAGTAACAATGTGAAAATGACCAGATAACAGAATTCCCTCCTCATATTGTCTCGAGGGAAATATTGGCCAACGCACTGATGGAAGCACCATCTTGTGCGCTGAAATTGTGCCATGGAATCGTTGACATTTCCATAAAATATGGCTTCAGTTTTGCACTTCATCTCAAAGAACATCCTTCCAACAGTGTGGCATTTTCTTAGTTCTGGCAGCCACTGTCAATCTTGTCCATCGAGCTCAAGTCCTGTCCGAATGCCTCCTCTCTGGTCTCCATCTGTGTTTGAAACTAGCCCTGTGTAGCCTCTTGTGAGGGTTATTACTTTCAAAAGTAGAATCAAAGTTGCTGTTTGCGGAACACAGCATGTCGTTTTCCCAGGGCCTCTGGGAATCAGTGAGTGTGAAGGTGAGTAGCTTCTATCTTTGGAGAGGAGGACAGTCAGGATTTCAATGGTGGTGAATCACCTTTTTATTCAGAGGGAGAAGGGAACCGCTGCAGCGTCACCACTGGTGGATGAATGTAATTGCAGTGTGACATGTTGACATGGACAATTCCTATTGTAAACTGAGGCACTGCAATGTTAACTGGGAATGTGTAAGCATAAGGAGATATGGTTAATCGGGTATGTTTATGTCTTCTAACCCAATTATGGCTGGCCCCCTCTCTCCTGTGTTTCTACATATCGTTATCATTATAAAGCCAGCCCAAATACCATCTTCTCCCTCTCTCACTCTTTCTCACTCCCTCTCATTCCTCTTTTCCTCTCTCCCTCTGATCTTTTTATCAACTGACAATCATTTAGTAGATTTTGCAAGTGGAAGTGTTTCCATAAGTTGACAGCAGGTTGCACAATCACAATCCCTGTCCTGCATTATCTATTTGAACAGTCTAGGAGGTTTTAAAATCATAGAGTGTTAGAGATGTACAGTGCGGAAACAGACCCTTCAGTCCAACTTGTCCAATCTAGTCCCACCTGCCAGCACTTGGCCCATATCCCTCCAAACCCTCCCTACTCACATATCCATCCAGATGCCTTTTAAATGTTGCAATTGTACCAGCCACCACTACTTGCGCTGGCAGCTCATTCCATACACGTACCACCCTCTGCATGAAACGTTGCCCGTTCGGTCTCTTTTATATCTTTCCCCCTCAGCCTAAACCTATGTCCTCTAGTTCTGGACTCCCCAACACCAGGGAAATGACCAAATGTGTTTATTATATCCATGACCCTCACGATTTTATAAACGTCTATAAGGTCACCCCTCAGCCTCCGACCCTCCAGGGAAAACAGCCCCAGCCTATTCAGCCTCTGTCTATAGCTCAAATCCTCCAAACCTGGCAACATCCTTGTAAATCTTTTCTGAACCCATTTCAAGTTTCACAACATCCTTTCATTAGGAAGGAGACCAGAAT
>NW_025170286.1:0-1770 GCF_004010195.1 Chiloscyllium plagiosum | reverse complement strand
CAGATCCTCTTCAAGAAACTCATGGCTCACCACACCGCTCAACAGTTAGGGAAGGGCAACAAGCAAGGATGGAGATGGGGATGCGATGCCTCAAGTGCTGTTCTCTGCAGTTTGGGGGCACGCTTTGACAGCTGTTTTTTTAGATCTTTGAGTATAATTCATTTTTTGCTGATGCCAGTGATAATCCAAAGGACACTCCACCTTTCAGTCTGACAAACCAGGGTCATCCATGTCATGGCTCTGTTTCTGGCCGAGGCTCCAGTTTTTCAAAGAGATGAATTCAAGCCTCACCAGTTTGATCATTTGAATTGTATGCCATTTATTTTGATTTCTCCTGGGATGGGGTGGGCGTTGACATGTCGATTATTTGTTGCCCTTCCCGAATTGTCCTGGAGATGGCGGTGGTGAGCCATGTAATATCTGGGAAGCAACTGATAGATCATTCCCACTGGAATTGACTGGAATGAATGTGGGTTTATTCATGGCTAATGGAAAGAGTCATTACCCATAATCCTCAGCTGCTCTGCAAGTACTCTATAGTTACTAGAAGGCAGTTGTTTCTCTCTGCCCGAATAATACAAAGTCAGAAGTCACACAAAAGCAGGTTCTCGCCCAACAGGTTCATTTTAAATCACAAGCTTCCGAAACGCTGCTCCTTCATCAGGTGTACCCCAGTCCACCATTGACATCCCCACATTACTGAACAGTACAAATAAACTGGGGCTTTGAGAGGATCTAACCGGCTCCATCTGGAGAATCGTGGGGAGAGAGAGAGAAAAAAGAGAACAGCTTTCGGACCAGGATACTTATCGCATCGCAATGAAAATGCCCTCCATGCTATGATATATCCAAACGGAGTACTTTGGTGTGATTTTTGATTGTCTCCAGTTGTGCTTTTTTTCATTCTATGATACACGTGGACGATGTCAGTATTGGGTATCACAAAGCATGTTTGGTATCACAAAGTATGTTTCCTCCATTGAACACTTTCCAACACACTCTCTCCATCTTGCTTTAATCCTTATTGACTCTTGGACATTCCCCCTACACTCTCACTCTGTCCCGGTCCCAGAGGAATTTATGGCCTGAGTTCATGACCCCGCACTGTGTGAAGATTGGTGTGAAGTGAGGCCAGTGTGTTGGAGCTTGGGCCCCTGCTGGAGAAGTCCAGAACCAGGCTCATAGTTTAAGGTTAAGGGGTAAACCCTATAGGACAGAGATGAGGAAAAATGTTTTCACACGGAGAGTGGTGAGCCTGTCGAATTCTCTGTCACAGAAAGTGGTTGAGGCCAAAACATTACAGTTTCAAGAAGGAGGTAGAGATAGCTCTTGTGGCTAAAGATTCAAGCCATATGGGGTAGGGAGGGATTACAGTACAGTGCTCAATGATCAGCCATGACCATAGATAGATTCTTGATGACTGAAGGGATGAAACATTATCAGAGAATGTAGAGTTGAAGTTAAAATCAGATCAACCATAATCTTATTGAATGGGGGAGCGGGTTCAAAGGGCCGAGTGGTCTACTTTTGTTCCTTGCCCATTTGTTGCCTCATACACTTTCACATGATCAGAGAATGTAGTTTATATTTTCTACCTGCAGAAAATAAGCTGCTTGTACAATATGCTTCATCTGCGCAGTGTTTTCTCCTGCTTTTCACCAGGACATTTTAAAGATAATGGTCCCATAATCAATCCATTAACTCTGTGAGTTGATTTATTTAAAACAATAAAACATATTACAAGTCATGAAGAAGGCATTACAGCAAGCA
>NW_025170285.1:0-1770 GCF_004010195.1 Chiloscyllium plagiosum | reverse complement strand
CAGGGAAGAATATCTTGTTTTGAATTTCTGATTGGATTCGTTAATGTGAACTTTCTGTTCAGGTCAGCCTCACAAGTGAAAACATTTTTCCCTCCATGCAGCTCAAGCACCTTCAGCGAGGACCAGAGGCCTGACAGGAAGTTAACTTTAAAATATACAAACTTACCTCGGGGGATCAGTGTTCTTCATTTTATGGGTGGCAGTTGGAGTGGGAGGAGCGACAATGAGGACCAGAGACCCGATAGGATGATAACTTTAAAATATAAAAACTTAGCTTGGTGGAGCGAACACTGAGCAGGAACGGACATGAGACTGCTTGATAAGTGAGGCTTTTGAAGGTGCAGCAGAGTGATAGGCCACAGCGAGGCGCAGAGGACTGTTGGGTATATATTTGGGCAGCAGCTGAATCCCGATGTACTACACGTGTCGTGTCTCCCCCCGCCCTCTTCTCTAACCAAAGAAAAGGACTCTCGTGTGTTGCTAAGGTAAGGCGTTTCAATTGATATTTCTTGTGTATCGTGTGATTGATTAAAAGTTCATTATTAGTTGGTTAGTTGAATAATATTTAACTTATAATTTTGTATAAATTAATTAAATAAGTAGAGATGGCTAGACAGGTGATGTGCTGTAGCTGTATGTTGTAGGAGTTGGCTGATCACATTGTGAAGGGCAGTGACCACATCTGCAGCAAGTGTTGGTTGCTCAAAGAACTCTGGATCAGAATTGATGATCTGGAATCTGAGCTTCAAACACTGCGGCACATCCGGGAGGGGGAGAGTTACCTGGACGCAGTGGTTCAGGAGGCAGTCACACCTGGTAGATTAAGTAATTCAAATTCAGTTAGTGATCAGGAACAACAGGGTGTGACTGTAAGTGAGGCAGGAAGGGGGATTCTGAGTTCAGGAGTGGAGGAGCCTCAGCCCTTGACCTTGTCCGATAGGTGTGCGATTTTTGCTCCCTGTATGGATGAGGAAAAGGGCTGTGGACAGGATGAGCCAGCTGACCATGACACCATGGTTCAGAAGGCCACTCAAGAGTGGGAGCAAAAAGACAAATAGTTGTTACAGGGGATTCTATCATTAGGGGGACAGATAGTATCTTTTACGAGCGGGATTGGGAGTCCCACATGGTGTGTAGCTGGACTGGTGCCAGGATGCAGGACATCTCCAACCGGCTTGAAAGGATATTGGAGCGGGAGGGAGAAGATCCAGTTGTTGTGATCCATGTTGGCACTAACAGCATAGGCAAGGCTAGGCAGGTGGGCCTGTGCGGGGAGTATCAAGCACTAGGAAGGAAATTGAAGAACAGGTCCTTGAGGGTCATAATCTCTGGATTACTGCCCGAGCCACGTGCTAATTGTCATAGGGGTAAGCAAGTCAGGGAAGTAAGCACGTGGCTAGGAGATTGGTGTGGGAACGAGGGATTCCACTTCATAGGACATTGGGCGATCAGTTTTGGAACAGGGGTGATCTGTACCGATGAGACAGTCTCCACCTGAACCGATCTGGAACCACTGTTCTGGTGAAAAGGATAAATAGGGTTGTCACTCGGACTTTAAACTTATTAGTCTGGGGAAAGGGAAAGCAACAGGGAGTATGGAGTCAAGCAGAACGATAAGCAACAGGTTAGCATGTATGCAGGGTTTCAGTTCAAGGCAGACCAGGAATGAAGCAAAAACGAAGGATAACTTTGGACATATTACGAGAGATGTTGGAAATCATGAGTGTAAGAAAATTTGCATTAAGGCACTTTACCTGAATGCTCATAGTA
>NW_025170284.1:0-1770 GCF_004010195.1 Chiloscyllium plagiosum | reverse complement strand
GATTAAGTGTTGGTGTTCTCCACTCTAGTGTACAACCCTGAATCAAGTGGAGGTTCCCTTATCTTTGAAAGTGGATTAATTCTGGAGTGATCATTGCATATTTGTGGCAATGGGTCCAGTGTGATGATATCCAATCCCAAGAAATGGTCTAAAAACAAAGCAGTCTTCTGTAGTGGGGATGGAGAGTTCCAGTTTCTTTTATTCATTGAAGGGATATGGGTGTTGCTGGTTAGGCCAACACTTAACAATCATCCATAATTGCACAAAGGGCAGGTAAGAGTCAACCAGATTGTCGTATGACTGAAATCACATGTGGCCAGACCAGTTACGGATAACAGATCATCTTCCCCAAAGGACATTAGTGAACAAGAAGCTTTTTTCCTCAGGCAATTGACAGCCATCATCATTAGATTTTCAAGTCCAGATTTTAATTGAAATGAAATCCAACATCTGCCATTGTGAATGTCGAACCCAGCTCCCCAGAGAATTACCAAGGTCTCTGAATTAACAGTCTAATGATAATACCATTAGCCATTGTTTTCCCAAATCTGTAGCACTGGCCTGAATAGATAAGGATTTATGGTGGCACAGTGACAAGGTAGTTAGCACTGCTGCCTCACTGCAACAGGGACCTGGATTCCATTCCAACCTTGGATTAATGACAGTGTGGAGTTTGAACATTCACCCCATTTCTCCAGAGGTTTCTTTCCATAATGCAAAGATGTGACCATTTTAAATTGTCCAATAGTGTCCAGTGCTATTCCGATCAGGTGGGTCAGCCATGATAAAAAACACATCCATTGGGTTGGGGAGAAGATCTAGGTGGGATGCTTTTTGGAGGGTCACTGTAGACACAATGGATTGAATGCATTGTAGGGTATCTATAATCCTACCACAGAAGCAATTCTGTTGATCTCCATGGGAAATGCTGGTTAAACTACAGGGATTCCTAGTTCCAGATAGCTCTGAATCTGGGAGGGGGGGGGGGGGGGGGGGATCTCTATTCACAAGGAGAGGGCCTAGGAGAGGAGCTTGGGAGCATGAGCCTGAACATAGGTAGGAAGTTTTGCTTAATCTCAGATAAAGAGTCTGATTTCTAAACTGGAGAGCTGTAATGGCCGATGCTGCATCGATTCAGATTTTATTTGGATGGGGGCCATAGTGTACAGTCTTGGACCGTTACTGGGATTCTTTATCAAATGATGAAGTTCTTTTGATTGTGGTGGGTATCCAACCTGGTGGTGGTTGGATTCACTGCTGAGTACCTTCATAGTTAAGATTGACAGAATGTTAAATCCTATGCAAGAGGGAGAGACTCAGTGCACGATTATTTGTTCATCCATACTGTTATGGACCAGGCCAGACCCCATCAAAACATTTCAAGAAGATATCCCAGACCCTAACTTTTCTGGTTAATCCTATGCAAGAGGGAGAGACTCAATGCACGATTATTTGTTCATCCATACTGTTATGGACCAGGCCAGACCCCATCAAAACATTTCAAGAAGGTATCCCAGACCCTAACTTTTCTGGTTGATTTCAGAAGATACTCCCAAAGTGATGCAGCTGGTCAAAACTCCTTGGTTTTAAACAAAACAGAATTTATTTACAAAATATCAAATGAAATTTAACAAGTTTAACAGAATACAGAATAACTTAACCTATCTGAAAACCTAACAGACTACCACAACTCAACTTATGCCAGAAACATTGATTCTCCTGCTGCCTGGATGCTGGCTGACCTGTTGAGCTTTTCCAGCAACACATTTT
>NW_025170283.1:0-1770 GCF_004010195.1 Chiloscyllium plagiosum | reverse complement strand
TGATCTGAACAGTGAGAGTCTGACAATCATCATCGTGCAGGAGGGATGGGTTTCTGCCCCTCCACCTTCACTCCTGCAGGGGAAGTGTGGAGACCCTACCTGCCGGTCTTTAACACTCATCCACACGGCAGTCTGTGATGACCCAATGTTTCAGCTGAACGTATCACTCACAGCTAGTTCGTAATTTCGAATCACTCCTGCAGCCTCTTTCCATCCAATCCCGCCCCTGACAATCACCTCTTTCTCCCTTATCTCCTGGGGCTTTGTGACATCATTCAGTATTATTAAACGTGGAGGGGGATAGATTCTTTTTCAGGTTTCGATGGTTGGTGTGTGGGGTGGACGTGGATGGTCCTCAGCGGCGCACGTTACAGTTGGATGAGCCACTATTTTCTAGTGGCAGGAGGACCAGACTTGAAGGGCTGAATGGCGTTCTGCTGCTTATTGTCTGTGTGTCCTCGTGTGTGACAATCCATCAGTCAATCAGTGGTAGCAATGTGTTCTGAGCATTGTGAATGGCGACACATCCTTTTGCCCGTTTCCACATCCACCACTGGTTGTTACACTCAGATTCATGTGATTATGCTGATGGAATCCTGGCTGTTCATGTGCAATTCCTGCACTGGGAACACTGCGGCTGCCTCTGGAGCTCTCTCAGTAATTAAGTGAAGTGTTTCCATGACCAGTTGGTGCACCACTTTCCTTACCTTTGCTCTAAACGTGGACAGATTTACTGCATAAAATAATGTGTGTTGCAGCTTAAATCTTTCAGCATTTCTGAGACATACGTAAAATGAATGACAGAACTGTTCGTTCCATGTCGTGTTCTTTTAATGTGAAAGTACAAGATGTTTGCACTGTACACTACCCATAGAAGTATGAAGCTGATAGCTATGGTGAAGAGGGAAATCTCTGACTTCCTCAGCTCTCTTTGTGACTGTCTTCCTTCTTCTGACCATTCACAGTCTTGCAGACTCGATTGGCCACGAAAATATATCTGACCATCAAAATGTTCATCAACAGAATTAACACGAATGGGATGTTGGGACATTATGTTTGGAATGGAACAGTTTGGGCTGAAGGGCCTTTCTCCGTGCTGTCGGACTCTGACTCTCATAATCATTGCTTCTCCCATTGAATGTTATATTATACTTCCCCAATTCATTGGAGCGTGCTTGACCCTCTAGCCTCTGGGCTTCCATGATGTTTGACCAGTTAAGATGAAATCACAGTGGGATGTATCCACTGATGCACGACCTTAGGACAAGCTGACAGGGGGAGGGGAGGGGCATTTCCCTTGTTGTTGTTCTGCAGTTATGTAGCGCCTCTGCAGGGTCTGCCTTATCCTGCCCTCGAGCAGTGAGGACCGCTGACTTCTTCACATCATGCATGCCCTCCCTCGCTGTTGGCCCTCAGTGAGGGCTGAATGGTCTGCTGGACTAAGGCACATGGTGATTAATTTGGTTTGGTCATCAGTGTCCAGTCTGCGATTGACAGAGCATCAGTCAACCTCATTCAAACATGTATCTGGGTCTGAGAGAGGACTATTTTTGGTGCTGCCCACCAGCTGGGTGGCTGGAATGGCTGTTTTGTACAGAATGAGACCATCAGCTGCTTGACACTCATGGAATCTAGTTTGGGCTGTGGGTCAGGTTTGGGGGCAAAGCGTGCAGTGCTCTGGGAGAAAGGTAGTGTGTGGGGAGGTTCCTATCTGTTGGCGGGTGTGGATGCGTTAGCGTGGGGCCTGTCGTTATCTCCCTGGTGAGGTAG
>NW_025170282.1:0-1770 GCF_004010195.1 Chiloscyllium plagiosum | reverse complement strand
GTGGTATTGGGAATATATTAATGTGTGTTATGGAGATATATTGGCATATGGTATTGGGGATATATTAATGTGTGTTATTTGGGATATATTAATGTGTGGTATTGGGGATACATGAATGTGTGTTATGGGGTTTCTCTTGGTGTGTGGTATTGGGGATATATTGCTGTATGATATGGGGATACATTGGTGTGTGGTATTGGGGATATTTTGATGGGTGTTATGGGGCTATATTGGTGTGCGGTATTGGGGATATATTGGTGTGCGGTATTGGGGATATATTAATGTGTGTTATTTGGGATATATTAATGTGTGGTATTGGGGATACATGAATGTGTGTTATGGGGTTTATATTGGTGTGTGGTATTGGGGATATATTAATGTGTGTTATGGGGATATATTAATGTGTGGTTTTGGGGACATATTAATGTGTGTTATGGGGAAATATTGGTGTGTGGTATTGGGGATATATTAATGTGTGTTATTGGGCATATATTAATGTGTGTTTTTGGGGATATATTGGCGTGTGGTATTGGGGATATATTAATGTGTGTTATGGGGACATATTGGTGTGTGGAATTGGGGATATATTAATGTGTGGTACCTGGAATATATTAATGTGTGTTATGGGGATATATTGGTGTGTGGTATTGGGGATATATTAATGTGTGTTATTGGGGGTATATTGGTGTGCGGTATTGGGGATATATTGGTGTGCGGTATTGGGGATATATTAATGTGTGTTATGGGGATGTATTGTTGTGTTGTATTGGGGATATATTAATGTGTGTTATGGGGATATATTGGCGTGTGGTATTGGGGATATATTGCTGTCTGTTATGGGGATACATTGGTGTGTGGTATTGGGGATATTTTGATGGGTGTTATGGGGCTACATTGGTGTGTGGTCTTGGGGATATATTGGTGTGTGGTATTGGGGATATATTAATGTGTGTTTTTGGGTATATATTAATGTGTGGTATTGGGGATACATGAATGTGTGTTAAAGGAATATATTGGTGTGTGGTATTGGGGATATATTGGTGTGCGGTATTGGGGATATATTAATGTGTGTTATGGGGATATATTGGAGTTTTGTATTGGGGATATATTAATGTGTGTTTTTGGGGATGTATTAATGTGTGTTATTGGGGATATATTAATGGTTGCTATTGGGGATATATTAATGTGTGTTTTTGGGGATATATTAATGTGTGGTATTGGGGATATATTAATGTATGGTATTGTGGATATATTAATGTGTGTTATTGGGGATATATTGGTGTGAGTTATTGGGGATACATTGGTGTGTTATGGGGATATATTAATGTATGTTTTTGGGGATGCATTAATGTGTGGTATGGGGATATATTAATGTGTGTATTGGAGATATATTTGTGTGTGGTATTGTGGATATATTAATGTGTGTTATGGGGATATATTGGTGTGTGGTATTGGGGATATATTGATGTGTGGTATTGGGGATATATTAATGTGTGTTTTTGGTGATATATTAATGTGTGGTATTGGGGATACATGAATGTGTGATATTGGCGATATATTAATGTGTGGCATTGGCGATACATGAATGTGTGTTATGGGGATATATTGGTGTGTGGTATTGGGGATATATTAACGTGTGGTATTTGGGATATATTAATGTGTGGTATTGGGGATACATGAATGTATGTTATGGGGTTATATTGGTGTGTGGTATTGGGGATATATTGCTGTCTGTTATGGGAATACATTGGTGTGTGGTATTGGGGATAT
>NW_025170281.1:0-1770 GCF_004010195.1 Chiloscyllium plagiosum | reverse complement strand
CAGTACTGTCAAGAACTCTGTGCACATTTAATCGATACACTGGGGGACCCTAGTACTTGTGGAGATCAAAACCCTTCCCAGTGTCGGGAAATGGTAGAGCTCCTCCCAGACAGATTAGTCAGGGTTGGAAAGGGAAAGCCTTTACAATATGATGTGATGATGGAGCCTTTAGGGAAAACCCGCGATATTTCTGGGTTGTTGGAGGGATTACACTCCACCTGATCCCATCATCCCAATGTTGTTCAGCGGGACAAAGCCAAGCTCCAGGCAATTGTTAACGATTATCCTGACAGAATTTCCCCAGATACCGACACACAGTGCACTGGGAGATATGGGAGAATCATTCGGGAATGCAAACTCAGTAATTAATTCGAGACAACAATCCGAATTAAATAGCTGTTCTTCCTGGGCTCCCAGTGAAGTTGGGAAGGATTGAGCTGATGGGACTGAGTGTGCATTGACCCCCATAGACCGTCAAAGTGAAGGGCTCCTGAAAATCCTCCCCCAAACGGCTGAAGGAATAATTCTGATTCCCTCCACAGGAAGGGCGGCTGATAACCTTGTCCGGAACCTGATAGACACTGGGGTGTGATTGGGAACTGTACCCCGACATTTATTACCCCCCTTTCTCAACATACACCGATATTTCTAACTGAGCAATTTCGGATCATAAACAGAATCAATGACCCACACAGTTCACTCTGAATAGAACTGATGTGGTGCACATCCCCACCTGCTGGTGTGCTAGTGTATTACAGATGGAGATCACAATCCACAGGATTGAAACGCTTCAGCAGAGGAATAGGAGGGTACATTCAGCCTGGCCAGTCGGTTTAGCCATCCAATTAGGTCATTGCTGATGTCGACCTCAATGCCACTTTTCCGCACGATCTCTGTGTCTTTTAATACCATTAGTCTCTAGAAATATATCAATTATATATTTAATAAGCTCAATGATTGAGCTTCCACTTGTGGTGGAGAAATTCAAAGATGCAACGCTCTCTGAGTGAATAAATTCTGCTCATTTCATGTTTAATAGGCCATTCCTTCTCCCGGGAGTGCATCTCCTAGTTTAAATCTCCCCAGCCAGAGGAAATATAACATCCACATCCACCCTGTCACAACCTTTTACGATATTATTAGCTTTGTTGAGGCCTCTAAGCATTCTTTGAACCTCAAGGGAATGAAAACCAGGTTTTATCAATCTCTCAGAATTAGACATTCTTGCCTTTCCAGCAACTAATCTGGTGAACATCCACTGCACTCAGTCTTTCTATATCCCTCTTTATACTATGGCTAAAACTGTACACAATACTGAACAAAGACAATTCTCACCAAGGCTCGATATAAATACAGTAAGTTGCCTTCATTCGTGCACTTTTGTAAAGAAGCCCAACTTACAATTAGACTTCCCTAATTAGTTGCTGCACCTGTGTAATAACTTTAATGAACAAGTCCACTTAGTTCCCTTCGGACATTCGCATTTCCCAAACTATCACAATTTAAGAATGATTCAATCTTTTTTTCCCACCTATTTCACACTAATCCACAGTCTGTTCCATTTACAGTGAAGAAGGTTACCTCATATTACTATGGGATCTTGATCAAATGGGCCGATGGACTGAGAAGTGGCAGATGGAGTTTAATTTAGATAAATGTGAGTATTGCATTTTGGGAAAGGAAATCATAGAAGGTTTTTAATTTGCACATAGATTAAGCAAATGAAATTAACCACAAAGCCAGAGAGGAGGAATTCCTAAAGTGAAGATG
>NW_025170280.1:0-1770 GCF_004010195.1 Chiloscyllium plagiosum | reverse complement strand
GACATGCTTCCATTCACTTTGTTCCATGTGCCTGTCCAAGAGTCTCTTAAACTTCCCTCAGGTATATGACTCTCTTAACACTGCTGGCAGTGCATTCGACTCACCCACCACTCTCTGTGTAAAGGCTCTACCGTTGATATCTCCTCTAAACCTTCCTCCAATTGCCTTAAAATTATGCCACCTAGTCATAGATATTTCTGCCCTGGGAAAATGCTTCTGGCTATTCACTTTCTCTCTGCCTCTCATCATCTTGTACACCTCCAGTGAGAAAAGCCCTCGCTTCCTCATGGTTTCATCATAAGACCTGCCCTCCAGTTCAGGCAACATCCTGGTAAATCTCCTCCTGGTAAATCGCACTTAATGAGAATTAATTATGAACTCTACACTTTTGGGAGTCATTCACGGCACAAGGAAAGATGATTATCATTGGTGGGCATCAATCATCTCAGCCGTGGGACACATCTGCATGAGATCCTCAGCGTAGCTTCCTCAACCCAGGCATCTCCAGTTTGTCATCACATAACCCCTACAGTGTGGAAGGAGGCTATTCAGCCCTTTGAATCTAAACTGAGCAGATTAGATTCCCTACAGTGTGGAAACAGGCACTTCGGCCCAACCAGTCCACACCGACCCTCCGAAGAGTAACCCACCCAGACACATTTCGCTCTGACTCATGCACCTAACATAATTGACAATTTAGCATGGCCAATTTACCTGGCCTGAACATCTTCGGACTGTGGGAGGAAACCGGAGCACCCGGAGGAAACTCATGCAGACAAGTGGGGAATGTGCAAACTCCACACAGACAGTTGCCCAAGACTGGAATCGAAACTGGGACCCTGGTGCTGTGAAGCAGCAGTGTTAGCTACTGAGCTACCGTGCCAGCAGAAGAGGGGGCATTCACTGAAATTTACAAAAATTTCCAGGACAAGTTGTCTCTCTTCAGCTCTTGAAACAGCCTGTGACCATGTACAGCAAGACGTGGACAACATTCAAGACCCTGCTGTTAAAGTCTGGGTAACATTTATGTAACAGCACAGCACATTTTCACAGTAAAAGGAGGAGTTCAATCAGCACCTCAATTTGGTTTCACAAAAATGTGGGGAAGCCATTCATCCCACCAAAACTATAGACCATTCAGTTCTTCCTGCCTGCTGCATAGGAAGACAGGGAGTCTGCTCTCTCCCACATGTCACGTGCATTTCACACCCGGAGTGACTTCCAAAAGAACAGGAAGTGGTTATTCAGCTTGTCAAGCCACTAACACAGGAACAGGAAAGTGTCAGAGATGCTCCAACATCACAAGCAAATGGAGCATGGGCTGCACAGACAGACTGCTCCAAATTGATCCACATGGCTTAATTACTCATGGTACATATGTGTTACTTTAACATGGTTTTCTGGCAGTCGGAATGAAGCCAACATTTTTTAGCCATTCTCCAAGTTATATTCCATCTCCAAGAGGGCAGCCCCATGGTGTCCGTGGAGGTCAGAAACCGGTGGGGAATAACTAACTGTTTCAGAATGCCGATATTTCGGCTGCTGACAGGATTGTGTACAAAGTGATATTCAATGCAGTGTCACAAAGTAACTGTGCATTAAACTGTTTAGAGTTCATTCAGACTCTGTACCTCTTTGTCAATCGACATGGGGACTCTGCAGATGCATGTAAACTGTCGTGAATCAAACATCCAAAGGAAAGTATGAAATTTTCAACCTATTCAGCTGTTTGGGACCTAATGAGTTTCTGTCCATACCCATCAAGCTTCA
>NW_025170279.1:0-1769 GCF_004010195.1 Chiloscyllium plagiosum | reverse complement strand
GTTCAGAGATGGAGAACTGAAGGAAATCCATCAGTTTACTCTTCACAATATCGGGCAGTTTTATATTGTTTTGGCTGACAACAAATGTGAGCTTTGTCACAACAAAACTAATAAACACAACTTACTATCGAGGAGACCAGACATCCCCTGCATATATCACCACTGAGTCTGTAATGACGATAAAGTATTTGAATTCCTGCATAAACACATGCATTTATGCAGCTACTCAGAGGAATTTCAGGGAAGAGTGTAAGAAGGTGCTGAAATCTCCCTGAAATCATTGAAAGATTGTTGAAAAATGAACAGAATCAATCCAGACTTTGTTTGATAGGCTGGAATTCCATTTCAACTCCCACTTTGCTGAGGCTGAACTATCCTCCTTTGGCTATTTTAAGTTGATTTCTGAAATAATCCAGAGGTGTGTGAATATATTTGGTCTACATTTGTGAATTTCGAAGTGATAACCTTCTTATTAGTAACAATAACTCAGCTTATGATTCCTGGAATTCTAATGTGATGCCTCAATGTGTGGTTTCTGTTTGTTTTAAACTTTGCGTTTTCCAAGTTCCATGTATTTTCCTAGAATGCTATTTTCTGTCACAAAATATCACATGTCCTTGAATGACCTGCTTCCCAGCAGGAATCATCCAGTAAAAATAATGCTAGAGATAGTTGGGAATAAATGCAATGGGCGTACTGGAGCCCTGTTTTGAAGTATTGCCGATGTGTTGGAACAGCATGCACTATTCATAAGCCTCACTGATCCACAACCTCCAAGAACTCGATGTTTTCACTCGCAATTCTCCAGACCAGAGAGAACGATCTGAAGTTTAATGGAAACTGATCCTATTTTTATGCAGCTACGCAACCTTGGCTTCTTCTTCATGAATATGTAGTTGTACATCCAGCTGACATCACATTTATACCGTTTGGAATTTTCCTCTGTTCAAGAAACTCTGGTTATGATGCAGTTATTGCTTAGGCAAATATTTATTCCATTCCCTAGAGCTGTTGTTGATATTTCGCAACCAAGACTACACCACCATTCTCTTTGACTTTCTCTTCTGCTGGAAATACTAAAGGTACGGATCACCAGAAGATTGTCTTTTTGTTTAATTTTGAAAATGCTAGTGATTTTATCACTTTTTCATTATTTTTGTTTTTAATATTTCAAAAGTTTGAAGTTTGGATTGTTGGCAACAGTTTTTATTAAAAGGAAAACAGACCAAACAACAAAGGCTGTATTGTTTTATTCCATTCGCTAGATCTTTTGTTGATATTTCCAAGACTTACCTGCAATTCAATGGGCTTTTGTCATTACAAAACAGCTAAAGGAACTGAATGCCAGAAGATTGATTTTTTGAATCATCTTAAGAATGTTAGACATCACTAATATTGATAAATTAGATGATTTTCTTATTTAATTTTGCTCTGCTAACTTTACAGTATGGTGAAAAAATTGCTAATACTTCTGCTTAACCAACAGGCCCATTGTCAAGAGTTAATTACTCGCAGAGTCCAAGATTGGTTATTCAAAAAATTTGGTTAGGAACCATTACAGTCAACTTTGAGGGTCTTTGAAGATTTTAATTTTACTGTGTTGTGAATGTAGCGATAAAAAGGCAGGTTTGGTTCAGCTTTCTGTCTCCTTATTATGCAACAGTGGAGGGGCTCATTGCAATCTTTTCAATAGGTCACTAAGGACAGTCCAGAGGTCATTGAGAAGCAGTTCCAGAGTTACAGTTTGGTCCGACAGAAAGAGGGGCAGA
>NW_025170278.1:0-1769 GCF_004010195.1 Chiloscyllium plagiosum | reverse complement strand
AACTTTGTAAATTCATTGCAGTTACAAAATGTGACTCAAATCCTAAGCCACTTAAGGAAGACTGTTGGGAACTTGAGACAAATCACTAATGTTTCTAAGTTAGACTTAGACAAAGATTATTTGCAGATACCTGTATCTGAAAGAGCAAAGTAAATTTCAGATGTCGTCATTCGGGGTGGATTGTGACAATTTCAGGCTGTGCAATTTGCTAAGAAAAATGAGTTAGCTACAATTAAGTGACTAATGTTTGATATCAGTTCTGGATTACCACTTCTTCATGTATATCGGTGACCTGCATATTTTTCGATCCAAATGAAAGGAGGATTTGAAGGATCAATCCGGATTGTTTAATTGGCTTAAAAAGTTGGAAAAGGCCCTAACGGATTCAAAACAAAGTTTATTGCAGTGTTATCCACACCATCGACGAAGTGGGAAATACTATAATTTCTTGGGGTCTGAATGTTTTATCAAAGTTGGCACGGAATTTAATGTTGCAGTTGCACCACTGACCGATTTGTTCAAAAGGTGCAGAAATTTTGAGTTGTCGGAGAAGAGTCCTAAGACCCTTTCCAGCTTAAAATAAAACGTGTTAAGGTTTGCCCCATTGTTGGCCTAATACAATTATGCGCAGCCACTTAAGGTGGGTATTGATGCATGCACTATATGTGTCATGTTGTACGCTTGAAAGATGAGAAGACAGAAAAATCGATTGGGTGTTTTTCTAAGACATTGAATAATCATCAGCAACAATGTTTCACGAACTGAGAAGGAGATATGGAGTTTGGAGCTGAAATTACATAATTGTATTGCCAGTGATGTGTCTGAGATAATTGTATGTACTGATTGCGACCCTTTCCATTTACGAAAATTAAGAACACAAAGTCCACACTGTTTAAATTGAGTTTTATGATTGTTGTCTTTCAACTTGAAAATTATACATGTGCCAGAATGAGAGAACACAATTCCTGACGTGTTGTCATACTTACGATCAAGAAAAAATGAGTCCTTTGATGGCAGGCTGAAACGATTTGCAGCCGTATCAGTTTCGAAGTTACATGAATGCATTTAGTATTAAAAGTTCTGGAGAAAATAGTCGAAAGAGCAAATCTTAAATTGTGAAAGAATTTTCCATTTGATTCAAATGTCTTTCTGAGCACTTGGATGCTGAAACGAGATAAAAAAAAAAGAATCATGACCAAATGCTTAAAGTACGAAGAGACAAAAAGTAGTTTAGTTCGTTGGGTGTCAAATGTATATCTTAAAAAAAGACTTATTTAAAACAAAACTTTATCCTCGCAAGGAAACATTAGTACTTGCGCACAGTTCCACATTAGTTTGGAACTCTCTAATCATGCAGCAATTTTAAATTAAGGGTACAATTTCTTCCAACTTGCCATGCTGTGGTATAGATACATATAAGATAAGGTTATGTTAAGGATCAGCCATGAGTTCAATGAATGATGCAAAGCTTTGGGGAACTAACACTTTTTTTCTTATGTCAGTGAATGTGTGCAGATGTCCTATCAGGTGGTTATGTCCTCACGAGAATAGACCATAAATTCCAACAAGAATTAACCTGTCTATTTTGAATTATTCCACACCCTCTAGGCATGTTATTACTTTTACGAATATAAACAGACACCTCTCTAGTGTAGGGCAATGAAATGCAGTTCGAGATATTGAAAGGAAGAATGTTGAAGTTAGGGGGTGTTGTATGTGTGCAATTGTCAATTGAAGTTCTTTGTTTTACTATTTAAGGAATGCAAGTG
>NW_025170277.1:0-1769 GCF_004010195.1 Chiloscyllium plagiosum | reverse complement strand
GCAGTGAAAGTCACAAGATTCACACATTGTCTCCATCAAACTGCACACATTCTCTCCATGAACCACACTGCACGTTTTAATTCAATGAGTAGAGCTTCTCTTATTCATTTACTGTGTCAAGCTGAACGCTTTCATGAAATGAAACAAACTGCATCCTTGATTCATTGAATCAAACTATAATGATTGATTCAGTGAATCAAGCGTCATTCCGTGTTTCAATAATAACAAGCTTAATACGCTTATTCAGTGAATGAAACTGCACACGTTCATTCAATGCAAAGGCTGCACTTGTCAATTCAATGAGTAGAACTACTTTCATTCATTCAATGGCACAGGTTTCACGCATTGTCGCTATCAAACTGCAAACGTTCTCTACATGAACCAAACTACACGTCTTAATGCAGTGAGGGGAGCTTTTCACAATCATTCAATGTGTCAAGCTTAAAGCTTTATTTCAATGAAACAAACTGCATTCATTGAATCAAACTGCAATCATTGATTCAATGTATCAAACCTTATTCCTTCTTTCAAAGGAACAAACCTATCTCCCTTTTTTAGTGAAACAAACTGCATTCAATGTAAGAGTCTGCAGTTACCAATTCAACTACTCCCATTCATTCAGTGGCACAAGTTTCACGCATTGTCTCTGTCAAACTGCACACGTTTAATACATGAACCAAACTGCCCGTCCTAATTCATTGAGTAGAGCTTCTCTCATTCATTCAAGGTGTCAAGCTCACAATTTTCATTTAATTAAACAAACTGCATTCATTGAATCATTGAATCAAACTACGATCAATGAATCAAACCTTATTCCTTGTTTCAAACTCGCAAACCTAATATAATGTATCCTACTACACTCGTTCATTCAATGAAAGAGACTGCACACGATATTTCAATGAGTAGAAGTACTTTCCATCGTTCAATGCCACAATCTCTAACGCATTGATTCAGTCAAACAACTTGAATACATTTAGGTCATGAAGCAAACTGCATATCTCAATTAAAGGAATACATTTACCCATTCATTCAATGTCACGAGCTTCACACATTGTCTCAATCAAACTGCACATATTCACTCCATGAACCAAACTGCCAGTCTTAATTCAATGAGTAGAGCTTGATTCATTCATTCAATGTGTCAAGCTTAACGCTTCTATACAATGAAACAAACTGCATTCTTGATTCATTGAATCTAACTTGAATGATTGTTTCAGCCAATCAAGCGTGATTCAATGTTTCAAAGAAACAAACTCAACACGCTTATTTCGTGAAAGAAATTGCACACGTTCACTCCATGCACCAAACTGCACGTGTTAATTCAACAAATAAATATAACTATAAAATACTAATAATGCCAGAGTTCCTATGAGTCCATAAACACTCTCAGGAGTTCAAGAGTCAAAGACAGGGTGAGGTTTGAGATATTTCGAGCAAACATTTTATATTTTTCTATCCCAAGGGTCTTCATCAGGTTCGAATTCTTTCCAAACCATTTTCCACGGGCGCCCATAACAAACCCATAAAACACTACGGTTCCACTGCCGGTTAAATTCCTTATCTCTTGATCAAGGTGTCCGTATTTCCTAGTCTTTTCCTCCCAAGCCTCCTCGAGGGAGTTGATTTGAAAGTCCGATCTTATCGTTACATCCACCACCACCCATGATTCATTGAATCAAACTTTAATGATTGATTCAGTGAATCATGCGTTATTCAATGTTTCAATGAAACAAACCTAACACGCTTATTTAGTGAATGAAACTGTTCCC
>NW_025170276.1:0-1769 GCF_004010195.1 Chiloscyllium plagiosum | reverse complement strand
ACTGTTTACTGATTGTAGATACTGATTACACTGACTGTAGATAATGTTTACTGATTGTAGAGACTGTTTACTGATTGAAGATACTGATTAAACTGATTGTAGACACTGGTTACTGATTGTAGATACTGATTACACTGATTGTAGATACTGTTTACACTAATTGTAGATTCTGTTTACACTGATTGTAGTTACTGATTACACTGATTGTAGGTACTCTGTACTGATTGTAGGTACTGATTACATTGATTGTAGGTACTGTTTACAGATTGTAGGTACTGATCATACTGATTGTAGGTACTGTTTACACTGATTGTAGGTACTGTTTACTGATTGGAGGTACTGTTTACACTGATTGTAGGGACTGATTTAAACGATTGTAGGTACTGTTTACACTGATTGTAGGGACTGTTTACCGATTGTAGATACTGTTTACACTGATTGTAGGTACTGATGACATTGATTGTAGATACTGTTTACACTGATTGTAGGTACTGTTTACTGATTGTAGATACTGATTACACTGATTGTAGGTAATGCTTACTGATTGTAGACACTGTTTACTGATTGTAGACACTGATTAAACTGATTGTAGACACTGGTTACTGATTGTAGTTACTGATTACACTGATTGTAGATACTGTTTACACTAATTGTAGATACTGTTTACACTGATTGTAGTTACTGATTACACTGATTGTAGGTACTCTCTACTGATTGTAGGTATTGATTACATTGATTGTAGTTACTGTTTACAGATTGTAGGTACTGATCATACTGATTATAGGTACTGTTTACACTGATTGTAAGTTCTGTTTACTGATTGTAGGTACTGTTTACACTGATTGTAGGGACTGATTTAAACGATTGCAGGTACTGTTTACACTGATTGTAGGTATTGATTACATTGATTGTAGGTGTTGTTTATTGAGTGTAGGGACTGTGTACACTGATTGTAGGTACTGTTTACACTGATTGTAGGTATTGTTTACCGATTGTAGATACAGTTTACCTATTGTAGATACTGTTTACACTGATTGTAGATACCGTTTACACTGATTGTAGGTGCAGTTTACACTGATTGTAGGTACTGTTATCTGATTGTAGATACTGATTACACTGATTGTAGGAAATACTTACTGATTGTAGACACTGTTTACTGATTGAAGATACTGATTAAACTGATTGTAGATACTGTTTACTGATTGTAGACACTTTTTACTGATTGTAGATACTGATCACACTGATTGTAGGTAGTTTACACTGATTGTAGATACTGTTTATTGATTGTAGATACTGTTTACACTGATTACACAGATTGTAGATACTGATTACACAGATTGTAGGTACTGTTTACTGCTTGTTTACTATTTACACTGATTGTAGGTACTGATTACACTGATTGTAGGTAGTTTACACTGATTGTAGGTATTGTTTATTGATCGTAGTTACTGTTTACACTGATTGTAGGTACTGTTTACGCTGATTATAGATACTGATTACACTGATTGTAGGTACTGTTTACGCTGATTATAGATACTGTTTACACTGCTTGTAGATACTGATTACACTGATTGTAGATACTGTTTCCACTGATTGTAGATACTGATTACACTGATTGTAGACAATGTTTACTGATTGTAGATACTGATTACACTGATTGTAGATACTGTTTACACTAATTGTAGATACTGTTCACACTAATTGTAGTTACTGATTACACTGATTGTAGGTACTGATTACACTGATTGTAGATACTGTTTACACTGATT
>NW_025170275.1:0-1769 GCF_004010195.1 Chiloscyllium plagiosum | reverse complement strand
CCGATAGAGCTGGGGCTTGAAGCAACACTTACATATCCGATAGAGCTGGGGCTTGAAGCCACACTTACATAACCGATAGTTTTGTGGCTTGAGGAACACTTACATATCCGATAGTGCTGGGGCTTGAAGCAACACTTACATATCCGATAGTCTTGGGGCTTGAAGCAACACTTACATATAGGATAGCGATGGGGCTTGAAGCAACACTTACATATCCGATAGTGCTGGGGCATGAAGCAGCACTAACATATCCGATAGTGTTGGGGCTTGAAGCCACACTTACATAACCGATAGTTTTGGGGCTTGAAGCAACACTTACATATCCGATAGTGCTGGGGCTTGAAGCAACACTTACATATCCGATAGTGCTGGGGCATGAAGCAGCACTTACAGGTCCGACATTATTGGGGTTTGAAGCAACACTTACATGTCTTATAGAGCTGGGGTTTGATGCAACACTAACATATCCGATAGTGCTGGGGCTGAAGCAACACTTACATATCCGATAGTGCTGGGGCTTGAAGCAGCACTTACATATCCGATAGTGTTGGGGCTTACAGCCCCACTTATATCCCGATAGTGATGGGGCTTGAAGCAAAACTTACATATCCGATAGTGCCGGGGCTTGAAGCAACACTTACATATCCGATAGTGTTGGGGCTTGAAGCAGCCCTTATATATCCGATAGTGCTGGGGCTTGAAGCAACACTTACATAATCGATAGTGTTGGGGCTTGAAGCAGCACTTACATATCCGATAGTGTTGGGGCTTGAAGCAGCACTTACATGTCCGATAGTGCTGTAGCTTGAAGCAACACTTTCATGTCCAATAGTGATGGGGCTTGAAGCAACACTTACATATCCGATAGTGATGGGGCTTGAAGCAACACTGACATCTCCGATCGTGCTGGGAGTTGAAGCAGCACTTTCATGTCCAATAGTGATGGGGCTTGAAGCAACACTTACATATCCGATAGTGCTGGGGCTTGAAGCAGCACTAACATATCCGATAGTGTTGGGGCTTGAAGCAACACTTACATATAGGATAGCGATGGGGCTTGAAGCAACACTTACATATCCGATCGTGCTGCGGCTTGAAGCAGCACTTACATATCTGATAGTGTTGGGGCTTACAGCCCCACTTTCATCCCGATAGTGCTGGGGCTTGAAGCAACACTTACATATCCGATAGTGTTGGGGCTTACAGCCCCACTTTCATCCCGATAGTGATGGGGCTTGAAGCAGCACTTACATATCCGATAGTGCTGGGGCTGAAGCAACACTTACATATCCGATAATGCTGGGGTTTCAAGCAACACTTTCATTTCCGATAATGCTGGGGTTTCAAGAAACACTTTCATATCCGATAATGCTGGGGTTTGAAGCAACACTTACATATCTGATGTGCTGGGGATTGAAGCAAAACTTACATATCCGATAGTGTTGGGGTTGAAGCAACACTTACATATCCGATAGTGTTGGGGCTTGAAGCAGCCCTTATATATCCGATAGTGATGCGGCTTGAAGCAGCACTTACATATCCGATAGTGTTGGGGATTGAAGCAGCACTTACATATCCGATAGTGCTGGGGCTTGAAGCAACACTTCCATATCCGATAATGCTGGGGCTTGAAGCAGCACTTACATATCCGATAGTGTTGGGGCTTGAAGCAACACTAACATATACGATAGCAATGGGGCTTGAAGCAACACTCACATATGCGATAGTGCTGGGGCTTGAAGCAACACTTACATATTCAATAGTGCTGG
>NW_025170274.1:0-1769 GCF_004010195.1 Chiloscyllium plagiosum | reverse complement strand
TGGGAAATTAGGGAGGAGGTTAAAAAATAGGTCTTGGAGGGTAGTAATGCCTGGATTACACCCATTGTCATGTGTCAGTGAGAGTAGGACTAGGAGGATACGGCAGATGAATGTGTGGTGAAAGAGCTGTTGCAGGGGAGAAGGATTCACAGTTTTGGATCATTGGAATCTCTTCTGGGATAGGGGTGTTCTGTCTAAGAAGGATGGGCTATACCTGAGTTATAAGGGCACTAACAAACCCATGGGGAGATTTGTGGGAGCAACTTGGGAGGATTTAAATTAGTCAGGGGACCAGGTGGGAGATAATCATACTTCTAACTCATGGAGGCTGTGGTCTATCCAAAGGGATCTCTCTTTATTTGGTGGGTATGACGACAGATGATCTCCTGGTCATTATTTCCAATGTGATAATCTACTACATGCTTTACTGCTATTTCCCATTTTCATTTCTACATTTCACCTCAATAAGGAGCATCAATGAGGTGATCAACTACACAGCTGTTGACTGCTCTGTTTCGCTCACGGTCGCTTTCACTGTCGATCGTTTTGTCCTCATTTGTTGCCAGATGTTCAGAGCAAAGTATTGCAGGGAGGAAACTGCAGCTGTGGTGATAACGACAATGTGTGCTGTGTCCTCACACACAAATATTCCCTTGGATTTTGGTTTGAGCCAATCTATATTATTAACAATGTGGAATGGGGCGCTCATTTCAAACCAGACTATTTTATCTTGCCAGGATGGATCAGGTTTGACTGGCTTGATACAGTTTTAAACCCACTATTGCCACACTTTATCATTTTATTGCTCAACGCACTGACTGTCCGACACATTGTGATGGCCAATCGAACCCGCAGAGCACTGCAAGGTCAACGCAACACCCAGAACAGCGACGATCCAGAGATGCAGAGCCGAAGGAAATCCATCTCTTTACTGTTCACCATTTCTGGCACTTTCATCGTGCTGTGGATGCCATATACTGTGTTCTTCCTCATTTCGAGGGTTACAGATACATTTTATGAGCCAGATCATTATACTAATCCCTTACTTCTCACAAAGTATACTGGAGATATGTTTCACCTGCTGAACTGCTCTGCAAACACAGTGTTTTATGCATTGGCTCAGTCTAAATTCAGAGAAATGTTGAGAAATGCAATAATGTATCAATTTCTTGCAATTATTCAATGCGTCCAATAATTCTTTGAAAAAGTGACTGGAAACAAAGTTGCCAAGCATTCACATCATTCCACTGAATACGACAATTCTGTCCTCCAAAGTCTATACTAACCACAAGTAATAGTCTTGCTTCTGTGGTGTAGTCTCACCTCTGCATCACAGGTTTATGTGTCCAGGAAGATCCGATTTAACCTGATACAGAGTCCTCTCCCCAACAGTAATTCTGCTGGAGCCATCCCTGTCATTGCATGAGGAGTGGTCCCATAATCAAACAGGAACTGCGACAGTTTGGTCTCAAGTGAGGCTGTAGACTGTTTCTTTAAGCCTGCCTTCACAGTTTGGACTGTTCTTTCTGCCAGACTATTGGATGATGGATTGTATGGAACTGTCCTGATCAATTGAAAAACATTTGACTTGAGGAAATCGTCAGATTCCCTGCTGGGAAACGATAGACTATTATCTGTGACCCACACTTCCAGGACTTAGTGTATTGCAAAAAATGCACACAATTATTCAATTGGCAGATCTGTGTTTGAGGAATGAACTCTATGCACATCCAACTACGTTGAGTAACTATTCATAATGACTAAGAACA
>NW_025170273.1:0-1769 GCF_004010195.1 Chiloscyllium plagiosum | reverse complement strand
CCGTGAGTCCAGGGATGTGCAGGCTATGCGAGTAAACCATGAGAAATTCTTGATAATGCAGATTTGGCCCCTTGGACGGTCAGTATACATGCAATGGGACAAATGGTCTCTTTTCTGCATTGTAGGGATCCCATGATTCAGTGATGTTAACGCCATTGAATATCGGGGGAAGGAGTTAGGTTGTCAGCTATTGAAGATTGTCTGGGATTTCTGTGGTATGAATAAACTTATCACTTGTCTTGAGATTGTCCAGATGCTTTTTTTTTGCTTTTGAACATTATTGATCCAACATATGAGGAGTCACGAATGGTGCTGAACCTTATGCAATGGTTGGTGAACATCCCCATGTCTGGTGATATGATGTAGAGAAATTCATTGATGAAGCAGACACTGCCCTCAGGAACTCCAGCACAGATGACCTGGAGCTGAGGTGGCTAATCTGCGACATCCAGAACCGTCTGTCCATGTGCCATGTATAATTACAACTGGCAGAGAGTATGCTTTCCGATGCACACTAATTGAAGTTTTGTGAGGGTTTCTAACTGTCACATTCGGTTGAATGCATCCTCGATACAAAGGTCGGTCACTCTCACCTCACCCCTGGAATTCAGCTGTTTTGTCCATGTTTGAGCCTGTGGTCAGGATCTGAGTGGCTCTGGTGGTACCGAAACTGGGCATCACTGAGCAGGTTATTACTGAACAGGTACTGCTTGATAGCACTGGTGATGACAACTTTCATCACTTAACAGATGATCAAAAGGAGACTGCCGGTTAGCGTAGTTGGATTTGTCCTCAAGTTTTTCTTTTTGTATACAGAGCATACCGAGGCAATTTCCCATATAATTTAGAGGGCATGTTTTAAATGTACGTGAAGAAGTCGAGGAATGGGAATTTCTGGACCACAAGTCTTCAGTACTATAGACAGAATGGTGGCGTAGACCATACCCTTTACAGTATCCAGTGTCTCTATCTGTTTCTTGATATCAATTGGAGAATTGAAATGCCTGAGGACTGCTATCTTCGATGTTGGGAATATCTGCAGGAGGCCTACATGGATTATCCATTCGGCGTGTCAAGCTGAAAGTTCCTGCGAATGCTTCAGCTTTACCTTTTGCACTGATGTGATGGGCTCTTGCATCATTGAGCATGGAAAAGGTTGTGGAGCTTCCTCCTCCAGTGAAGTGTTTAATTTTCAACAACTAGACATTGAAGACACCGAAGGCAGGGGTTTGCCAGGAAGAAATGTGGGCAGCGGCTGAACCCAAGACACTACACATGTAATATTTCCCTCCTCCTTTAACTCTGTGTTAGGTTGATAAAGTAGGGCTTCTCTACTTCTATTTTTTTTCTTCTGTACTATGTGATTAGTCAGAAATTTACTTGCATTTTTTTACTTTGTCTATTAATTGGTTATTAAAATAAGACCTTAGCAAAGAAGTACTAGAAATTATTTAGATCATAAATTTGTATAAATTAATCAACTAAGAAGAGATGGCTGGGCAGGTGACGTGCTATAAGCTGTATGATGTGGGAGCTGTCTGATCCCATTGTAACGGCAGTGACCACATTTGCAGCAAATGTTGGTTGCTGGAAGAAGTCTGTTCAGAGTTCAGTTTATGGAATCTGAGCTTCAAACACTGCAGCACATCCGTGACAAGGAATGTTACTTGGATGCTTTGCTTCAGAAGGCAGTCACAACTAGTAGGATTAAGTAATTCAGATTCTGTTAGTGATCGTGGACAACAGGGTGTGATTGCAAGTGAGGCATG
>NW_025170272.1:0-1769 GCF_004010195.1 Chiloscyllium plagiosum | reverse complement strand
CTGTCCAGGTCTATAACACTGTATGTATTGTGTAATGATAAGGCCAAGAGACCATCATCTCCCCAATCTTTAGCGTTAGCCAGAATCCCGAGAGTCTGTCTCTGACGCCAAGCTACGTGTACAAAGTTTGGTTCTCCTAAAACAAGCTGTCACATAATTCTGGTGAGAGAACATAGAACAGAGAACAATTCAGAGCAAACCAGGTCCTTTGGCCCTTGATGTTGCGTCAACCTGTGAACTAATCTGAGCTCATCGTCCGACACTATCCCATCATTATCCATGTGCTTATCCAAGGATTGTTCAAATCTCCCTAATGTGGCTGCGTTAAGCATATTGGCAGACAGGGCATTCCATGTCCTTACTGCTCTGTGAGGAAAGAAGCTGACTCTCCACCTGTTGTCAATCTATCACCTCTCAATATGTAGTTATGCGCCCTCATAGAAGCTGACGTAAATCATCCTCGAAACAAAACTTTCACTGTCTACCCTATATAATCCACTGATCATCTTGTATGTCTCTTTCGAATCCGCTCTTAGCCTTCTTCTCTACAATGAGAACAGACACAAGTCTCTCAGCCTTTCCTCATAAGACCTTCCGTCCAGACCAGGAAATATCCTGGTAAATATCCTCTGCACCTTTTCCAATGCTTCCATATCCTTCCTGCATTCGGGAACCAGAATTCTGCACAATATTCCAAGTGCAGCCGCACTAGCGTTTCGTCCAGTTGCAGTATGACATGACGGTTCTGGAGCTCATTCCTTCTTCTAATGAAACCGAACATACCATGTGCCTTCTTAAGAGCACTATCAACGCGGGTGGTAACTTTCAGCGATCGATATGCATTGACTTCAGGATCTCTCTGAATATCAAAACTACAAAGAATCTTTCCATTGACGCAGGATTCTGCCTTGCTGTTATACTCCCCAAAGGGAATCACCTCACATTGAGCTGCGTTGAACTCCATTTGCCACTTTCAGCCCAATTCTGCAGTGTATCCAAGTCCCCCGCAACCTTTAACATTCTTCAACACTTTCCACTACTCCAAAGACGTTAGTGTAATCTGCAAACTGAATAACTCATCCACCTATGCCTGTGTCTAAGTCATTTATAAAAATGACAAACAACAACGGTCCCAAAACGGATCCTTGTGGCCAGCCATTAACAACCAGACTCCAGCATAACCATTTTCCATCAACCACCACTCGCTGCCTTCTTTCAGAAAGCTAGTTTCTAATCCAAAATGCTAAATCACGGTCAATCTCATGCCTCTGCATTTTCTCCAACAGCGTACATGTGGAACGTTATCAAAGACTTTACGGAAGTCCATGTACACCACGTCAACTGCCCTACCCTCATCTACATGCATTGTCACTTTCTCAAAACCTCAATGAGTTTTGTGAGACACGCCCTGCCATTGACGAAACCATGCTGACTATCTGAAATCAAATTGTTGCTTGCTAGATGATTATAAATCCAATCTCTTATAATCCTTTTCAAAACTTTTCCGACAACAGAAGTAAGGCTCCCTGGTCTATAATTACCTGGGTCATCTGTAATGTCCTTCTTGAACTAGGGCACAACATTTGCAATCCTCTAGTCCTTTGTTAATAAACCTGTAGATAATGACGTTATAATGTTCAAAGCAAATGGCTCCGATTTCCAGAAAATCCTCAGATAAATCCCATCCGGCACAGGGGACATATCGACATTCACTACTTCGAGAATCGATAACACGACTTCGTCATAACCTTGGTCATTTCTAATCTAGT
>NW_025170271.1:0-1769 GCF_004010195.1 Chiloscyllium plagiosum | reverse complement strand
TCTCCATGCTGTAGGCCTCTATGACTCGATGATAGTGCACGATAACACTACAACTTTAATGGAGTGAGAGTTTCGGTGTTTCAATGAAATGAATGTGAACATAAAATGGAGGTAGTGCCAGATTAGTTGGAATGGTTAGTTTCATCACATTCTCAATCCATCCCAGCCCATCCAATCCATCAGAGAACCAGTTAAGATACCATAACCACAGAAGAGATAACTGTTATGCACGGACACTGTGCAGACCAGTCTAGTGTAATGCTCAATAAAACCTGATGATCTGTACAGACTATATCACTGCATTGATCTATAAATCAGGAATAGCTAACTGTCAAGCAGGGAGCGCTGTGCAGATGACATGTTCATTCATCGATTAATCCGGAGTAGATCATCTATGCAGCATATAGAGCTGTGTCGTGAAGAGCAGTGCAGTTAGCCATAAATCTAGAGCAGTTATCGTCCCAGCATGTAGACCTGTGTACATCACCCAGAACATTGCTCGGGAACACTATGCTTGCTCATTGGCCAACATGGGAAAACTTGCAGCCCATGCTGGAAGTGACAGGATGTGCAGCTCCCACCCATTTACCGCTCCATATCTCAACCATGCCATGACAGGGGGTGCTGTAAATACGGAAGTCGCTGCCAGAGGGAGATGTTGGTGGAAACAAATGGGAGGGATTAAGACAATGTCGCGGACGGATGTGTTCCCAAGTTTCAGAATTCTGAAATGTAGATTTCTCGATCGCATCTTGCAATATGAGCCTTTGCTTTCAGGAACGATGGGTGAACAGGGTGTGCGTGTGAGTTTAGATGATGGAGAGTATGAATGACCATTTGTTCTGCAATTTTGTAACTGGGAGTGGGATTAGCAGATTCTTCGACTCATAAGGTTGAAACTCACAATAATTTGTCTCTGTCATTTTCATTGAATGTTTCAGAAGGATCGTCTGCATGAGGCCGAGCTAGTTTTCAGGTGCTACCTTATCGATGTTTCCTCATTAATGAACTATTCTACACCACGATGTCCCTCTCATTCAATGCTAGCCCATTCTCCCAGCCATCACCCCTGGAGGTACTCACCATCGCCCGGATTGCCCGGGATATTCCGTGATCACTAACAGTGGTGCCATCTTTAATAGGACAATGGGCACACGGTTGAGCTTTCCCAGTTCAGAGCTGTCCTGCACGGTTCACCCCAAGCAAATGGCAGATAAGAGGCATTTATACTACGATTTGTCTGCAGGGACATGAAGGTGCTGGCTCGTACAGAGGACGACCATTCTCGTTCCGGAGGGGGCCACGTCACCACATCCGCTGAGCATGCTCTGACCTCACCACCCAGCTCAGTGCAGCATCTGCGGTCTGATGAAATGTCCAGCAATACAGGACAAGCATCAATAACCTTCCCCACTCTGCCAGGGGAAGTGTCACCATGTTCTCTCTGTTCCCTCACACTAACTGTTATAGCACCTACCCTCCAACAAGGCTAATAATCCACCACCCTCATTATTGCATGCAGCACATTCCCTCGCTCTCTGTGTATCCAGTATGGAATGCCACCACACAATTACAGAACGGTCTGCAGATGTTGATTATAAAATAGTTTCCTTCAAACATGTTTTCGGGAGCTAGTTCCCATGACGATGGACTCCATCCGCTTTTTACTTTTATGTAATGGTAAGCACACTTCATGCACACCAAGCAAAATATGCACTTATTTTATGTTTATCAATATTCGATTACAATTAGTAGTTCTGATTGTTTCA
>NW_025170270.1:0-1769 GCF_004010195.1 Chiloscyllium plagiosum | reverse complement strand
TAGAGTCTAAAACTATCAAAAGTAAAAATTAATGACTTTATTTATTAAAGCGTAAAAAAGAATAATAAACGAACCACTGTTTACAACTTCTTTCTCTAACCTATCTTTTACCTTCCCCCTCCACAATATTAGTCCGATAAGATGGTGAATGAAGATTTACAAAGCAAAACTTCTAACCTCAAAACCAGGAAACTTTCGGTTCTTCTCCATACTCTTGTTTTCTTTTCGTCATGGGGATTCTGCTTCACCACTTGCTAATCAATAAAAGTACCCTTAAGAGAGCTATTTTTTCAGGCAGTCTTTGCACGCTAGTAGCTTGGTAGTTCTCCTCTCAACTGTTCAATTTTCCAAATTGGGATCCAAACCATTGGGATGAGATATATGGGGGTAACTAAAGGAAGGAATATTGGAGATGGAAGCTTGATTGTATGTAATCATTCAATCTACCTTGGATATGGGAGTAATGTCAAAGGATTGTCAGAATACAAACACGTTTCTCCGTTTATAAATGGAAACATAAATTCTGTAACTACTGATCAGTGATTATAATACAAGTAAAATGTGGAGGGAACTTTTCTAGTCCATAATTAGACATGAAAATGTGCGTACAACAACATGAGTTATAGCAGACAAATGGCATGGATATGTTAACAGAGAATATGATGTGTCACCCAATCCAAATGGTTATTCGAAGATCAGAGAGGGCCAGCGAGGGTCTTGCTGTTAATGTTGTCGATGTCAATCAACTGTGATTAAGTACCATTCTTTGGATTTCAATTGCAGTGTGATTATGGTACTGTGGACATGGCTGCTGAGACTGGAGGGAGGGAACATGATATTTTCCAGTTATCTGTATTGGAATGTTACTCTTTATAAATCATATGAAGATCAAATTCCAGGGTATATCTCAAATGAGGAATGAGGAGAGCCAATATTAACCAATCAACCAGAAGACTTTGGAGCAGAACTTTGGCCATTCAGCGCATTGAGCCTGCTCCACCATTCAATGATGAACTTTTCATCCCCGTTCTCCCGCTTTCTATCTGTATCCCTTGATCCACTTTGCTTTCAAGGACCTATTTCTGACTCATGCTTAAATATACTCAATGACCTTGCGTCGACAGTCTTATGTAGCAGTGAATGCCATAGATTCACCATTCTCTGGCTGAAGAAGTTCCTCCTTACCTTTGTTCTAAAAGGTCTCCTCTTTACGATGTCCCCTGGGGACCTAGTCTCTCCTACTATTGGAAATTAATTTCCAATATCAACTCTGTCCAGGTCATTCAGTATTCTGTAAGTTTCAATTAGACTTCCCAGTATCTTTCTGAATTATATTAAATATAGACCCTGAGCCCTCAGATGTTCTTCATATGGTAAGCTTTTCATTCCTGGGACTTTTCCCATGAATCTCCTTGAAAAACGTACCAGGGCCAGTACATCCTTCCTGGGATATGGGACCCAAAACTGTGCACAATCATCTAGATGTGCCCTGACCAAAGCCTTATAGAGCTTCAAAAGTACATCCCTGCATTTATATTCAAGCCCTCCTGAAATAAATCCTATAATTGTATTTGCCTTCATAACTACTGACAACATGCAAGTTTACCTTTCGAGACTCCTGGATGAGAACTCCCTCGTCTTTTTGCACTTCAAGACTTCTGAACTTGCTCGCTATTTAGTAAATAGTCCATGCCTGTATTCTTCCTGGCAAAGTGCATGACGTCACACTTTCCCAAGTTGTATTCCATCTGCCACTTCTTTGCGCACTC
>NW_025170269.1:0-1769 GCF_004010195.1 Chiloscyllium plagiosum | reverse complement strand
ATAGCTTTATCAGAGGAAAGCAAAAACAATGAATGTCCTTAGCAGGAGAGAAAGAAAAGTACACAGGGTTTGTGCTTCAGAGATGGACACTTAGGATGGAAAGTCAGCTTAAAAGGATGGGGATGAAGACTGATGGTGAGCTTAGTGAAGGACAGAGTGAGGATGAGCAAAACCATGGTAGTAAAAAGCCTGATATATATATCCGGTCCTTGCCTAAGTTTGATGAGTAGGATATGGAAACCTTTTCCATATCTTTTGAAAAAGAGGCTAAACAATTGCACTGGCCAGTGACAATGTGGGTTTTGTTGATCCAAACAAAACTTGTAGGTTGAGTTCGGCAAGTATTCGCAATGCAACACTAACAGATGAGGGATCTGGGGTGTTTGAAGAGGTAAAAAAAGTGCATATGAGTTTGTGCCACAATCCGACAGACAACATTTCAGGAATACAAGGAGGGATCCTGATCAAGCATATATTGAGTTTGAAAGGATCAAACAAAGTAACTTTGATAGCTGGAAAAGAGCTTTACAATGCTGTAAGAGAGACAATTACTTTGGACGAGTTCAAAGATTCACTGCCTGACATAGTGCAAGCATTCGGAAGAGTCGAGGTTAAAACGGCAAGGCTGGCAGCTTAAGTGGCGGATGATTATGAATTGGTCCATAAAACGTGGTTTGGCATTTGGAATCAATTTCAGTCCATGAGGGATAGAAACTGGGGCAAAGAGCATCCTCACGTGGGAGGGAAACGTAGATCTCGAAGAAGGTCATAAGGATAATTTCGCACAGGCTAAAAAGTAAACACTTGAAGGAAACAAAGAAGTTTAAAAGGACCAGTGCTTTCATTGCAATAAATTAGGGCACATGAAATCACTGCATTGGAGGGTTCAGGAAAAAAATAGAGATGCAGGAAAAGAGGATAAGCTTGGAAGTCTTGTTGGGGTGGTAACAGAAAGCAGAGTGGAAGCTAGAAAGCTGCATCAGAGTGTAAAATCTGATCAGAGGTTTGTTAAAGAGAAAGTGGCAGATGTGCTTAGAAAATATACCTGCAAAGGGAAAGGTTACAGATATAGAGCATGTAAAGAGGATGCAGTATTAAGGGACACAGGACCCTCTTAGTCTGTGATGCTGAAAGATCAGGAGATGTATACTCAAGAAGGACTATTTCCAGAAAAGGTACTGCTAAAGAGAATTCACCTTGAGTCAAAAAGTGCATAATGATGTAAAGCGAGGAAAGAATGTCCAGAAAAGTGTGGAGAAATTGTGGAAGGAGCATTGGACAAACTCTCAGCTCCAGGAATACAATCTTTCCTTGCAAAAAGTACAGCTGATTCACCGGTTGAACTGCTGCCAACTCTGGTTGAAAAGCCAGTGGAGTCGTAGGCAACTGAAGAACTGCAGGTGTCTTATCCTGGAAGTTTCCTGAGTGTGGGTAACGAAGCCCCAATGTGACCAGTTGAAACAGGAGATATCAAAAATGTAAAGATAAGTAAGCTGAAGTGGCATTTACAAATACTTTGTTCCATCATATAGTTGTGAAAAAAAACGATTGAGCAAACAGGGCATCATGCAAATATTTTAGCTCATTTAAGCTAATTGAGTTACAGCAGAAAGATAAAAGGTTAAAGGAATTTTATCAAAAAGCATATACGTTCGGAATTTTGAATGCATCCCTGAGTGTTATTACACTAAAACTTATGTCCAAATGAGGAAGTGGAGACTATCACATACTCAAGAAGATGATTATTGGGCAGAAGTTCATCAAGTTCA
>NW_025170268.1:0-1769 GCF_004010195.1 Chiloscyllium plagiosum | reverse complement strand
AAAGTACTGTACAGAAAACACACACCAGTGAGGAAACAGTCACTATAAAGTACTGTACAGATAACACACACCATTGAGGATACAGTCACTATAAACTACTGTACAGAAAACACACACCAGTGAGGATGCAGTCACTATAAAGCACTGTCCAGAAAACACACACCAGCGAGGGGAGAGTCACTATAAAGTACTGTACAGAAAACACACACCAGTGAGGGTACAGTCACAATAAAGTACTGCACAGAAAACACACCAGTGAGGGTACAGTCACTATAAACTGCTGTACAGAAAACACACACCAGTGAGGATACAGTCACTATAAAGTACTGTACAGAAAACACTCACCAGTGAGGATACAGTCACTCCAAAGTACTGCTCAGTAAAAACACACCAGTGAGGGTACAGTCATCATAAAGTACTGTACAGAAAACACACACCAGTGAGGGTACAGTCACAATAAAGTACTGTACAGAAAACACACCAGTGAGGGTACAGTCACTAGAAACTACTGTTCAGAAATCACACACCAGTGAGGGTACAGTCACTATAAAGTACTGTACAGAAAACACACAGGTACAGTCACTATAAAGTACTGTACAGAAAACACACACCAGTGAGGCTACAGTCACTATAATGACTGTAATATATTGCACAGAAAACACACACCAGTGACGGTAGAGTCACTATAAAGTACTGTACAGAAAACACACACATGAGGATACAGTCACTACAATGTACTGTACAGAAAACACTCACCAGTGGGGGTACAGTCACTATAAAGTACTGTACAGAAAACACACACCAGTGAGGATACAATCACCATAAAGTACAGTACAGAAAACACACACCAATGAGAATAGAATCACTATAAAATACAGTACAAAAAACACACATCGTGAGGATACAGTCACTATGAACTACTGTGCAGAAAACACACACCACTGAGTGTACAGTCACTATAAAACACTGTTCAGAAAACACACACCAGTTAGGATACAGTCACTGTAAAGAACTGTACAGAAAACACACACCAGTGAGGATACAGTCACTATAAAGTTCTGTACAGAATACACACACCAGTGAGCATACAGTCACTATAAAGTACTGTACAGATAACACACACCAGTGAGGATACAGTCACTATAAACTACTGTACAGACAACACACCAGTGAGGGTACAGTCATTATAAACTACTGTACAGACAACACACCAGTGAGGGTACAGTCACTTTAATGTACTGTACAGAAAACACACACGAGTGAGGGTACAGTCACTATAAAGTACTGTACAGAAAACACACACCAGTGAGGATACAGTCACTATAAAGTACTGTACAGAAAACACACACAAGTGAGGATACAGTCACAATCAAGTACTGTACAGAAAACACACACCAGTGAGGGTACAGACACTATAAAACAATGTACAGAAAACACACACCAGTGAGGACACAGTCACTATCAAGTACTGTACAGAAAACACACCCCAGTGAGGGTACAGTCACTATAAAACAATGTACAGAAAACACACACCAGTGAGGACACAATCACTATAAAGTACTGTACAGAAAACACACACCAGTGAGGATACAGTCACTATAAAGTACTGTACAGATAACACACACCAGTGAGGATACTGTAACTATAAACTACTGTACAGAAAACACACAGCAGTGAGGATACAGTCACTATTAACTACTGTACAGACAACACACCAGTGAGGGTACAGTCACTATAAACTACTGCACTGAAAACACACACCAGTGAGG
>NW_025170267.1:0-1769 GCF_004010195.1 Chiloscyllium plagiosum | reverse complement strand
TACTCTGCGTGTGCTGTTCTCTATATAATATGTTGGGATTGCTGAACTCCTCAATGTATGCAGGTCCCCTGTTCTCGACATTCTGAACTGCTGCTTATTAAACTCAGCGACTGCGGTTCTCGACCAGACTCTCAGAGACAGCTGTTCTCTACACTATACATGTGGATTGCTGTTTTCTACATGAGACACATGATCTGCTGTTCTCTAAAGGAGACACAGGGACGACTGTCCTCCACGTTAGAAACAGGCACTGTTGTTTTCTACATTATTCTCAGGGCTTGCTGTTCTCAATTTTACACACAGTGACTGCTGGTTCCTATATTATACACAGCTGTTCTCAATATTATGCACAGGTACTTGGGTTCTCTAAAATAGACACAGGGTCTGTATCCTCTAAACGAGGTACAGGGACTGCTCTTCTCTACATACAGTGCCATAAAGAGCCTGTACTGCAATGTAATGCTGTATGTTCTGTCAGTCTAACTTCCTTTATGAGCCGAGTTGTTCCTTACAGGGCCTGTACTACGCTGTAATGTGCTATGTTGTATTGATCTAATGTCCGGTATTAGACGAATGGTACCATCAAGTGCCTCTACATAACTGAAATCTGTGTGTTGCATCAGTCTAACTTCCTTCATGAGCCGAGATGCTCCATCAAGGGGCTGTCCTGTGCTTTAGTTTTCTGTTTTGTATTGGTCTTTACATCACAGTAAAGGTCCTTTATGCAACCGCTCGGCTAATACCGGACATTAGACCAATACAACACAGACATCTAAAGCACAGTAGAGCCCTTTAATGAAGCACCTCGGCTAATGAAGGAAGTTAGACTGATCGAACACACAGCATTACAGATATGTACAGGCACATTATGGTACCATTCGGCTATTACCGGACATTAGACCTATCACACCTATTAGACATAGCACATTACAGCGCAGTACAGGTCCTTTTTGAAATCGCGCGCCTAATAAAGGAATATAGATTCATAAGTTGTAGAGAATTGCAGCACAGCACAGTCCAATTATGGAAACACTCGGCCAACAACGGGCTTTAAGCCAATACAGCAGAGAACTTTGCCGCACAGTAAGAGTCCTTTATGCAACCGCTCAGCTAATACCGGACATTAGACCAATACAACACAGAGCACTAAAGCACAGTACAGCCCTGGATGGAGCACCTCGGCTAATGAAGTAAGTTAGACTGGTAGAACACACAGCATTTCTGATATGTTAAGATACTTGATAGTACCATTCGTCTAATACCGGACATTAGATCAACACAACATAGCACATTACAGCGTAGTACAGGCCCTTTAAGGAACAACTCGGCGAATAAAGGAAGCTAGACTTATAGAACATACTGCATTACATCGCAGTACAGGCCCTTTATGGTACCATTTGGCTAATACCGGACATTTGACCAATATAACATTGCACCGTACAGCGCAGTACAGGCCCTATAAGAAACAACTCAGCTAATAAAGAATGTTAGACTGATAGAACATACAGTATTACATCGCAGTACAGCCCCTTTATGGTACAATTTGGCTAATAATGGACTTTAGACCAATACAGCAGAAAACTTAACAGCACAGCAAAGATGCTTTATGAAACCGCTCGGCTAATACCGGACATTAGACCAATATAACACAGAACACTAAAGCGGAGTACAGCCCCTTGATGGAGCACCTCAGCTAATGGAGGAAGTTAGACTGATGGACACACAGCATTACAGACATGTACAGGCACTTTATGGTACCATTCGCCTAA
>NW_025170266.1:0-1769 GCF_004010195.1 Chiloscyllium plagiosum | reverse complement strand
GAATTTAAAGCGTTGTATACCTAAGCTATCCATAACCTCTTTAAACAGCCGAGCAGAAAACTTTGATCATCGTTCCAACTGAATCTTTCTGGGGAGCACATACCCTCGTGAAGAATGCTACGAATTCCACCACCAGCGTTTTTTACTTTGATACTCCGTCATGGAATTCATTCCAGAAATCTGGTAGACACACCCATTCCAGTTAACAAGTATTGGTTCCCATTTTCAGTTCTCGGGAGGAAACCAACACAATCCATTATAATCCGCGTGAACGTTTCTTCAAATGTGCAAAACTGGCTACAAATATGTTGGGTTTATTACCGCCTGTGGCTTACCTGCCACTGGGCATATATCAAACTTACAGCGAAAGTCAACCACTAACATGTGCAGTCCAGACCAATAAAATGTTTTTTGAACCTTAGCCTGTGTATTTCTTACCCTTAGGTGATCTCCTACGTGTAGTTCATCTGCGACCCGCAACACCTTCTGTCTGTATACTACCAGAAACACAATCTGGTGCACTTAGGTCCATTTCTCCTCTGCACTAATCTGACGTGGTATTACGTTCGGACTTGTTATTCTACCTTTCCGATAATAACCCTCCAGACCACACTCTGCCTCCTCTTCAGAGTTAACATTCACATTTAATATCTTTTCTCATCGAGTCTTGCTGTTGCAAGTCCCTTCGCATTTCAGGACTAAACACTTCTGTCCGCCCGACTGCCTGTTCACCTTTTTCCTGTATCATTGCGACAAACATATGCTGCACTAACTGAACCTCAACTCCTTCGTCTTTCTTTATAATTTTCGCCTTGTTCTGTGACTTATGATAGTGTGATCTATTTACCACACATTCTTATTTTTATCTGCAGTCTTTTTTTTTCGTCTTCATTGTGATTCTCTACAATAAGGGGATTCAGTCCCACCTTGCATCCTGACAAATCATAACCAAGAACAATCTAAATTCCTGGAACTGACACTCTCTCAACCATACCCACTGTAACTTCCCCAGTCTTGAGCTGGCACAACAATCTGATCTTACATAACGGAACGCTAAATTTCTTTCAATCTATCCCACAAATTCTCAGACTTTCAAGAAACAGTTCAGAAAGAAAGCATATTCGCTCATCCTTATTATCAGCGACTGGTACGATCTTGTATCTGTCAAAATTGTAACTTCTTGCCCTTCTCCCCCTGTTCTAGATCAGGGACTAACTACTTAGCCCCTTCCGAGACTGTGCACTCTCCTGCATCCACTCGAAGACTTGTTGGGGTCTCTTTTACTGACTTCACTAATGACACTGCCTTAGCTTCCGTTAGTATATATTTTCCCACAGCTACTTTCTTTCCCGATCTTCTGAAATCACTGGCAATGTAATTTTATGTGAAAACACCTGAGTCCATTCACTGCCTGCCCGTACTGTTGGGCTTTTTTTCCTTTTGTGGTGAAATCTTATCAGTGCTCTCGACTCTCGGGTTCGTAGTGTAGTCCCAACATCTATGCCTCACAGGAGAAAGTTCTGTCCGGAAACGTGACATATGCGCCAACATATAATCGCCTGCTCATCCTGCGACACTTCTCACTTGCTGAACTTTCTGTTGAAAGTGAGATTTTTAAATTCGTCCAACAGAATAATCTCCCTGACAGCCTCAAAAGACTTATCTGTTTTCAAAGCACGAACCCATCCATCAAATTGAATATGCTTAATTCTTGTGAACTCAGTATATACCTGAGATTGGACCTTCTTTGTGCTTCTGAACCGCCATCT
>NW_025170265.1:0-1769 GCF_004010195.1 Chiloscyllium plagiosum | reverse complement strand
ACAGTATAGGGAGGAATGTGATAGCATAGTATATGGAGGGATGTGATTGCACTGTGTAGGGAGGGACGGGATAGCACAGTATAGTGAGGGATGTGATAGCACAGTATAGTGAGGGATGTGATAGCACAGTATGGGGAGCGATGTGATAGCACAGTATAGGGAGGGATATGAAAGCACAGTATAGGGAGTGATTAGATAGCACAGTATAGGGAGGGATGTGACAGCACAGTATAGGGAGGGATGGGATTGCGCAGTATAGGGATCGATGTAATAGCGCAGTATAGGGAGGGATGTGATACCGCAGTATAGGGAGGGATGTGATAGCACAGTATACAGAGGGATATGATAGCATAGTATAGGGAGGAACGTTGTAGGACAGTATAGGGAGTGATGCGATTGCACGGTATCGGAGGGATGTGATAGCACAGTATAGGGAGGGATGTTATAGCACAGTATAGAGAGGGATGTCATCGCATAGTTTAGGGAGGAATGTGATAGCACAGTATAGGGAGGGATATAATAGCACAGTATAGGGAGGGATGTGACAGCACAGTATAGGGAGGGATGTGATAGCACAGTATAGGGAGGGAATTGACTGCACAGTATCAGGATGGATGTGATGTCACTGTGTAGGAGGGATGTGATAGCACAGTATAGGAAGGGATGTGAATGTGCAGTATAGGAAGGATGTGATAGCCCAGTATAGGGAGGGACGTGGTAGCACAGTATAGGGAGGGATGCGATTGCACAGTATAGGAGGGATGTTATAGCACAGTATAGGGAGGGATGTTATAGCGCAGTATAGGGAGGGATGTTATAGCGCAGTATAGGGAGGGAGGTGATAGCACAGTATAGGGAGGGACGTGATAGCACAGTATAGGGAGGAATGTGATAGCACAGTATAAGGATGGATGTGATGTCACTGTGTAGGAGGGATATGATAGAACAGTATAGGGAGGAATATGATAGCACAGTATAGGGAGGGATGTAATAATACTGTATAGGGAGGAATGTGATAGCACAGTATAGGGAGGAATGTAATAGTACAGTATAGGAAGGGATGTGATAGTACAGTATAGGGAGGGATGTGATACCACAGTATAGGGAGGGATATGATAGCAGAGTATAGGGAGGAATGTGATTGCACAGAAAAGGGAGGGATATGATAGCAGAGTATAGGGAGGAATGTGATAGCATAGTATAGGGAGGGATGTGATTGTACTGTGTAGGGAGGGATGGGTTAGCACAGTATAGTGAGGGATATGATAGCACAGTATGGGGAGGGATGTGATAGTACAGCATAGGGAGTGATGTGATAGTACAGTATAGGGAGGGATGTGATAGTACAGTATAGGGAGGAATGTGATAGCATAGTATAGGGAGGGATTTGATTGCACTGTGTAGGGAGGGACGGGATAGCACAGTATAGTGAGGGATGTGATAGCACAGTATGGGGAGGGATGTGATAGCACAGTATAGGGAGCGATGTGATAATACTGTATAGGGAGGAATATGATAGCACAGTATAGGGAGGAATGTGATAGCACAGTATAGGGAGTGATTAGATTGCACGGTATAGAGAGGGATGTGACAGCACAGTATTGGGAGGGATGGGATTGTGCAGTATAGGGATCGATGTAATAGCGCAGTATAGGGAGGGATGTGATAGCACAGTATACAGAGGGATATGATAGCATAGTATAGGGAGGGACGTGGTAGCATATAATAGGGAGTGTTGCGATTGCACAGTATAGGGAGGGATGTGATAG
>NW_025170264.1:0-1769 GCF_004010195.1 Chiloscyllium plagiosum | reverse complement strand
TCCGCTCTACAAGCCTTGAAACTGTGCCTGAATATGGGATTTCTAGTCTACATTTAGAAGGAACTTTATTTCAAACCGGGAGGGGAATATTTTGGAGAGAACTGGAATTCCGCATCACGTGGTCAGTCAGCTCGCGCGATATCTGGTGAAGACCTTGGTGAAAGGTACAGGGCTGTAGTCAGTGACTGTAGTGTTAAAGTGTGGTATTTACAGCACTAATTCATTACAATATACGGTTTAAAGATTTATGTAGCCTGTGCTATTGTTTGTGTTAGGCTGACTTTTATTTTTGTTTTGATTTTTACTGGTAATTTTAGGTTTCACACCGAAACCTCTTTTTTTTCATTGGCCATTATTTATATTGCACCGTTTTCGATAATACGGTATTCCACAGGAACACAGCTGCCACAGTATTGGATAACTGCCTGTAAATATTGCTGATTCTATACCTCCACAACCAAACTCCTGCACTCTCGCCATCCCTTCTGTGTCTTGAAATCCTTATTTATATTCAGTACTTTAGCTTTCACAGCCTGATCAGGGAAAGAATCCCCCAAGTTTACCAGTTTCTGAGTGCAGACATTTAGTTTCATCTCAACGCACTTTGGCCTGGCTGTACCCAACACTGTGAGCCCGTGTTTTGGACATCCCACCCAGGGGAATTACATCCCTGCTTCCATTCTGTCTTGCCATGTCAGAATTATATATAGTTCACCCATTTTCCTAAACCTCATGGAATACAGGCTCAGTCGCCCCAAACTCTGTTCCCACAAAAAGCCTGTCATCCCAGAGATCAGTCTGGTCATCCTTCGCTGCTCTCCCTCAATGTCAGGTAAGGAGACCAAAACTGCACACAATACTGCACAATGTTCAAGACGGGGTCTCACCATAGGGCCTGTACAGCTACAGTAAGACGCTCTTACTCCTGGACTCAAATCATACTGAAATGAAGGTCAGAACACCATTCATTTTCAACAAAATTGTGTATTCCCGTGACAGCTGAGCCTGCTCTAACCAGAGTGGGAACCTTACAACAAGCTGTTAAAGTGTGGCCGCTGCTGTACAGGGTCTTAGTGAGATCACGTCTGGAGTGATTTGCACAGATTTAATCTCCTCACTAAGAAAGGGTATTAGTATTAACTCAGATATTATTCCCTCAACTGATTTCTGCAATGAACGTTTTTATCATAGAATCCCTACAGTGTGGAAGTAGACCATTTGACCCATCGACTCCACGCTGATCCTCCGAAGGCCATCCCATACAAACCCCACTCTCCAACCCCCTTCACAACCCAATCTCTGCAACCTCACATTTTCCATGACTAATGCACCTAACTGGCACATCTGGGGACTGTGGGAGGAAACTGCAGTACAGGACAGACACCCTTGCAAGCACAGGGAAAATGCGCAAACTCCACACAAACAGTGACGCGAGACTGAAATTGAACCCAGTTCTCTGGTGCTGGGAGGCAGCAGTGCTAACCACTGAGCTACCCACTAAGGGCAATGCAACCTGTCTGCACAATTCAACACTCGAAATGTGGCATAACAGCAGGGAGATTTCATAAGTCCCCAAACTTGTCATTGTGCAACAGGATGAGGACAATGATATCTTGATCAGCTTGGTCAGGAAGAGGCGCAGGACATGCAAGACCTCGAAGCTATAGTGTAGGAACACCAGGAGGACATTCAGCCCATCGTGTGTGTAAAGCAGGCACACAATGAGTACAATCAGGCACCCATGCATCTTACACAGCAATTGGAGCCGA
>NW_025170263.1:0-1769 GCF_004010195.1 Chiloscyllium plagiosum | reverse complement strand
TTTTAAGATTGTAAATTCGACGTTTGTAAGCTCGAGTGATTTTGATAAATATCCTGATTCGACAGGTAAGATTATCATTTTCCCAACAGTATAATCTAGAAATCTATAACTAACCTGTTTCCTGTCCATCTAAAAAAAAATCTGTTTCTCTCCACAGATGTTGCCAGGTGTAACAGGTTTCTCTATCAATTCTCGTTTTTAGTTCAGCTTTCCAAAACCTGCATCTTTTTGATTTTTGATAACCTGGCACAAAACCAAGCATTACCAGGTTCGGACCAGTGGTCAGAAATACTGGTACCACGATATACTTGCACAATAAAACATTCATTCCCAGTCCGAAAATAGAACTAATGCCATGGCAGTTCTAGTTCCAAATCCTAACTACGACATTACACTGAATGAAGACAGACGCTCTTGCACTTATTCTCAATGAAATGGCTTTTCCCTTTCATTTCTGATCAGTTTCACTGCAGATTGTTTTCTACTCGTCTTCACGTTTTGCAGAATGGGAAAGCCCATTTGGCCCATGGTGCAGTCTGGTTTAAAGACATTCGTCTATTCCATTCCCAGTTTCCAGCTTTGGTCCATAACCTTCACTGATGTTTCCAGTGCAAATGACAGTGAGGTTCTCGCTTTGATCTTAGATGACACAAAATGGGATTGAAGTTTGACATAGTCACACTGTGTTATTACCCACGTCGTGTCTCCCACAGAAAGAGACACACACACACATTCCCCGAGAGTGGCAGGGTTCTCAGGATTTGACCAACTCCTTGTGCTTCACTTCAGCTGTCCGCTCCAACATGCAAGCTCAACCGCCAAAAGGCAGCTTTTGGTTAAACCAAAGCCAGTTCTACAGACAATGAGAGACGTTGATCTGAGCTAGAATTTGAAGTGGGCGAAAGAAACTGTAAATTCGAAAACCCAAACCCTTCCGTTCCTGACAGATAACAGGAATGGACTAGCACGCTGCATCCTCGTGATTTTAAATGCGAACCGATAATCCCCTAACTCGACGCCAGGCGTGTTACCAATTCTGTCACTGACACAAAGACCAGGTTTGGCTGTGACAGTTTGTCTCTAGGTAATGTAACCGTCCACATCAGGGAAACAGCATTCACAAGATGAAATATCAGCAAACATAATCACCGTCACTGTTTCACTTGGAATTCCCCACTCTGTGAACCATTTCCTTTCACTGTACTTTCATATTTGAAGTTTTTTACATTCCAGAGCCTGAACTAATTCAGCGAGAAACCACTGGTCATTTCGAGCCCGTCATCCGGAATGAGGTGAGTTGAGCGATGCCTTTCTTGCTGCCAAAACATCAGCGCAGCTCAAAACGAGCTCGTGTTTGCATCAGTCTTTACTTAACTTGCTGCAGTATATCTGCTGAACAACATCACATTATCACAGCGTTGACGTCTTCACATTGAAACCAAGGGTGATAATATGAACCGACTTGGAAACTTGGAGAGAGAAACACTGCTGACGAAGACGATTATGACGTGAAGAGCATGCACTAGAGTTTGTACAGGTCCCAAAGGCGACTGCAGTATCAATGGACATCCCTGCACACGTGTCTGAGTTTGCATTGCCCAGAACAGGCTTTCATTCTCAGTCAGGAGATGTAGATTAAATTCTCTTCTTGTGAATTATCCGAATGAAAACTAAATCCTGGCTGCACCCAGAATACAGACACGGATCCTGCCAGAACAATTCAGTGATCGATCAGTATCTGTCTGGAAGGACAATGGCAGCAAATACAA
>NW_025170262.1:638-1769 GCF_004010195.1 Chiloscyllium plagiosum | reverse complement strand
GTGCTGTGAGCTCTCCCACACAGATTTCACCAAGACCAGTTGTGAATTTTGCTGTTTGTTAATTTTTCCTAGATGCATGATTTCAAACAACAAAGGCAGTAACTACATAGATTCACTGCTGTGTCAGCTAGCAGTGTAGGATTTTCTCTCTCTCTCTCTCTTTCAGACCATGTGCTCGCTGCCTTTAGCTGTCTTTCTCTCTTTTAAAAGTGCTGTTGACTTGATTTTTTTACTCCAAAACTCCAAAACAATGCAACAGTATATAAAACAGTCAGTGCTGCTCCTGGAATTCAAGGAAATCGCCTCCAACACTGAAAATATCTTTAAAAAAGAGCAGCTCTTACAGCCACAAATTTTCCGGTCCTCCATCTTGGATTAGTTCTTGGTGAACATTCCCATCTCCCAGGTTACAGTTATTCAAATAATCTGCTTTTGTATTTTTGCTACCAAAGTGGATAACCTCACATTGATCCACACTAAACTGCTCCTGCCATACATTTACCCACTCACTCAGCCTGTCCAAATAACGCTGCATCCTCCTCACAGCTCACCCTTCCACCCAGCTTTGTGTCATCTGTAATTTGTGATATATTCCAATTAGTTTTCTCATCTAAATCACTGACATATTCTGTGAATACCTGGGATCCTAGTCCCAATCCCTGCAGTTCCCCAATCATGAATCATTATCCAACATCGATCTGACGGATCCTCCCTGACTGACCATACAAATAGCAGATGTTAGCCTGATGTTCATAATTGACGGAGACCTGATAAGCAATTATGAACCACTGAAATACTAAATCACAGAAGCAGGCCATTCAGCCCATTGTGTCCATGCAATTCTCTAAATGAGCTTTCTGACCTTGTGCCATTTTCCTGACATTTCCTTGGAAACTGGTATATTGCTTGTCATCAAATAATTGTCCAATACCCTTAATTGAACCTGCTTCAACCACTTCTCCATGCAATGTCTTCCAGATCTATTTACTTACTGTGTGAAATTTCTTTCTCACATCACATTTTCTTTCTTGTCATCAACTTCAAATTTGCGTTCTTATTCTCAATGCTTTTATCATGGTGAACAGTTTTTCACTATCTTTTCTGGGTATGATTTTCGTCATGATTTTCAAA
>NW_025170262.1:0-344 GCF_004010195.1 Chiloscyllium plagiosum | reverse complement strand
CCTCAGTCATCACTGTGAGCCCCACAGCAACCATTGTTACCCGGGCGGTGGTATTGGCCCACAGTTTGGAAAACTGTGATTTTCGCTACGACTACAAAAATTTTTTTAAGGCGGTTGTTGCTGAGAAGTTTAACCCTTTCTGTTCAGTAGGAAGTCAATGATGTATTTGGGTTTGAATGACATGTGGAGCAAGTGGATCACCGCTCCCTGGTATGCATGAGAGCATTGCATTCCAGATTAAGCAGGGAATTGGGTCTCTTCCTACAGCCCATACATACCTCTGGTAACTTCCCAGGGCACTGTGCTTGTGCGGCACAGGTCAGATCATTGGCTGGCTTAGAATG
>NW_025170261.1:0-1769 GCF_004010195.1 Chiloscyllium plagiosum | reverse complement strand
ATACCAGAACATCGAAATCCACCTGGAGAGAGTTCTGAAGAAGGGCCTGTGCCCGAAACGTCGAATCTCCTGTTCCCTGGATGCTGCCTGACCTGCTGTGCTGTACCAGCAATAAAGTTTCAACTTTGATCTCCAGCATCTTCAGACCTCACTTTCTCCCCTAATTCCCTTAAAACGTCAGCTTTACATTTCTTCTTTGTTAATTCTAATTTTATGTCCTTTTTCCTTCCTTCTAAATTGACTTGGAAAATTTGAGAATCATCTTCAAAGGCCAGAACCACTTTAGCAATTTTAAGAGCCATTCCTGTCACTTTTCGTTTAACCAACAACAATGCACCAAAGTGAAACAAATCGTCTCACCTACATTTTATTGAAAGATCGAGGATGCTAACCTGCAAATGTCTATGTCAACTGAGCTTTTTCCGATATCTTTTTGTTTTCAAATTTGTCCAAACCTCAGACTGGATCTGTGGAAACGTTTTCAAATCGCTATCGAAAGCCCCCAAAACGTCATGACACCGTGTTCACCCCTTTGTTAATTTAAACCTGCACCACAGAAAAGGTTCACCTCGTGCATTAATCTGTTAAAATTCGCGAGGAAATGAAAGACCACAGAGTTCACTATTTAAAGTAAATTTGAACAATGTTATTCTTTACGTCCAAATATTAAAACCAACAATTGTTAACAAATCCTTTCTCTTCAAACTACGTTTAAGAGATTAAAAAAGTCCCATATTCAGACTTTCAAAACAAAATTCCGTTTCAAAGCCAGTCAGCTTTTCCAATTCTCGTTTGCAGATTTCCTTTGTAGACTCTCTCCAGGTGGATTTCGATGTTCTGGTATGTACACTCTTTATACATAGATAACTTTCAGAGATCCCTTCAGCTAACTGTCTACGTGTTTTGGCCTTTGGCAGTTGTCCCACTATATGTTCAAAATTTCCGGTTTTATAGCCCAAAATAGCAGATTTTGATTTTGGTTTAAATATTGTCAAAATGCTATATTCAAATTTGATTAGCTTTTAACATTTTGGAGCATAATCTAAACAGATTGGCCGAATTGGATTTTTTTTTCACGACAACCCAGCTGTTACTATTTGTTTCTACCAAGTTTTACGTTGTTACCTTGCTCAGAGCTCTCTGCGCCCTGTCTCGCTTTGCTACCTTTTCAATGGTAGAGTAGACCACTACACTTTCATAACACCTCCACGTTTAGGTTAAAAAAAGTCATAATGAAAAGAATGACTTAATTCTTTGTCACTATGCCTTACCCACAATTTCATGAAATGCATCTGACTTCAATCTAAGTTCATATTAAGTTCTTCCCACATAAGTATAACCTTGAATAGATACCATTGTTACCTACAAATTATCTGTTAAACTCACAATAACGCATATGCGATTACATTCTTCTGACCTGTAACAGGTGGACGTGCAATTTAAATATTTGTAACATGCGCTTCCAATGAAATAGTGGCATATCCTTGCCTTTAAATAGTTCCAAGAAGTTTAAAGGATTGTGATCCATGTACACAACCGTTTCCGACACATTGTTCATGAAACACACATTGAAATGTTGTGAGGATAGTACCAAACTCATTCGTTCTTTTTCAATTGTGGATTATTTCCTCCAGTGGATGTTGCGTTTCTTCGAAATTGAACCAACTAGCAGTTCAGTCCCATCATCATCGTCCTGTAGTTCTTACACCTATTCATTTACATCAATAAGAAAGCAGAACATGTTTTGAAAGCATTGGTGGAGATAAACT
>NW_025170260.1:0-1769 GCF_004010195.1 Chiloscyllium plagiosum | reverse complement strand
TTGGTTCCAGCTCCCGCTCTCTCAATGGTTTTTTACACTCCTTCTCTCCCATGCTCCTGGGGTTTGCTTCAGCTTGTCTCCCTTCCTCTCTCTCTCCCTCTCTCTGGGTGGTGAGCTGATCTCTGTCCCTGCCATGTTGGTCATCTCAGAAAGCCTCCAGAAAGTTCAAGATCCCTGGTTTTGTTCATTTCTGGATGGTTTCCCAGAACTTTCTATACTTCTGGCCAATTAGGAGAATCAGTTATTAGTTTGAAGCGTTGCTAATCATTTGGATGGTTTTGTTACTGTTAGTTTCTTTGTGTAGCAGGACCCAGTGCCTTCCTATCTGGGCCCTCCTTTGTTTGGTGGAGACGTTGTTAGGGATATGTCTGCCCAGGGAACCTGCTGCCTTTGCATTATGCTGATGGTATAACCATTTGGCTGCTGTCTGGCTTTTGTGATTTAGGAGTATAACTTGTCCGATATACCCAGCATCTCTTGGCTGTCTATCTGTGTTTTAGCAAGGAGGCCGCAACGTTTCACCCATTCCCCCTCCCCCACCCAGTCTTTTGAATAGAAAGAAGCTTATACAATGAATTACAAACCTAATTTTAAAAGCTGGTTATGTTTGTTGTCAGAGTAGCCTGCTGTTTGAGCGAAAGCCATTTTGTACATTGGTCAAACCGATTCTCATATGGCTGATAAGTGATATCATAGAATTCCTACAGAGCAGAAACAGGCCCTTCAGCCCATCGAGTCCACAATGACCTTCTGAAGAGAATCCAACTCAGATTCATTCCCTGATGATATCTCTGAAACCCTGTCTTTCCCATGGCTATTCCTGCTAACCTGAATATCCCTCGACACTATGGGCAATCTGTCAAAACTGCCCACCATTGAACAGTGGGAGAAAACCCATGCAGATGCAGGGAGAATGTACAAACTCCACACAGACAATCGCTCAAGAGTGGAATCAAACCCAGGTCTCTGGCGTTGTGAGGCAACAGTGCTAAACACTGAGTGACTGTGGCACTCCTAACTGTTTCGACAAAACATATTCCGTTCTGAGAATCCATATAGAATTGTGATGCATAGCCAACATCCAGTGAGCAGAATAAATGCAAGGGAATGAGACCTGCTGGCTCAAACTCCTGGAATTCCCTCCATAAGGACATTGTGGGTCCACCACCTGCAAAGTTCAAGGAGGCAGCTCACCACCAAAACCAGCTCCCGAGCAGCTACGGACAGGCAATCAATACTGGGCCCAGCCATGAACACTCAAACGCTGAAATTGAATGAAACTGAGGTGATCACCCGGGGAGTTCCATCTACCTTCCAGCCCCTGGGGGTGTCTCCAGGTATTATTCACCATGACCGTACCCATCTGTTGTAGCTTGCAATCCTAACCACCGGTATCCCGAGATATATCAAGGTGAGTGCGGTTAGGACCACAGCTTGATGTGAGAGGAGCCGAATTCGTTAATGGCAGGCAGTGGGAATGCTGTGGTATGGTCTGTTCCTTCACATTTACCTAAGTGTGGTCCCTGTCAATGTCCCCTCTACCTCCACAGCATGTGGGCGGGAATCATGATAACCCATCCAAATACCTTTTTTAATATAATTCCGATACTTTCGACTTCAAAGATCCCCATCCAAACTTTGTCACTTGGGATAATTGGAATCCCTCGCACCAAGCCCAGTGTCCCACCGATAGTGTCCTTCCAGCTGTTACTAACCCAGCCCTTGGTGAGCTGCTGTAACTGACAGTGAGTCATGTTGGTGTGGGTGTT
>NW_025170259.1:0-1769 GCF_004010195.1 Chiloscyllium plagiosum | reverse complement strand
AGCTGGGAGTGTGTTCTTTATCAGTGACAGAGACTGAAAGTGTGTATCTTTATCAGTGACAGAGCGCTGGTAGTGTGTATTTTATCAGTGACTGAGAGCTGGGAGTGTGTTCTTTATCAGTGACAGAGCCCTGGGAGTGTGTTCTTTATCAGTGACAGAAAGCTGGGGGCGTGTTCTTTTCCAGTGACAGTGTGCTTGGAATGTTTTCTTTCTCAGTGACAGAGAGCAGGGAATGTGTATTTTTTCAGTGACTGAGAACTGGGACTGTATTCTTTGTCAGAGACAGAGAGCTGGGAATGTTTTCTTTCTCTGCGATAGAGAGATGGAAGAGTGTTCTTTCTCAGTGACAGAGTGCTGGGAGTGTAATCTTTATCAGTGACAGAGAGCTGGGAGAGTGTTTTTTTATCAGTGACAGAGAGCTGGCAGTGTGTTCTTTCTCAGTGACAGAGAGCTGGGAGTGTGTTATTTCTCAGTGACAGAGAGCTGCAAGTGTGTTCTTTATCAGTGACAGTGTGCTGGGAATGTTTTCTTTATCCGTGACAGAGAGCGGGAAATGTGTAATTTTCAGTGACTGTGAACCGGGACTGTGTTCTGTGATCTTTATCAGTGACAGAGAGGTGGGAGATTGTATTTTTTATCAGTGACAGAGAGCTGGGAATGTTTTCTCTCTCAGTGACAGAGAGATGGAAGTGTGTTCTTTCTCAGTGACAGATACTGAAAGTGTGTTCTTTATCAGTGACTGAGAGCTGGTAGTGTGTATTTTTTCAGTGACTGAGACCTGGGAGCGTGTTCTTTATCAGTGACAGAGAGCTGGGAGTGTGTTCTTTATCAGTGACAGAGCCCTGGGAGTATGTTCTTTATCAGTGACAGAAAGCTGCGAGCATGTTCTTTATCAGTGACAGAGAGCTGGGAGTGAGTTCTTTATCAGTGACAGAGCCCTGGGAGTGAGTTCTTTATCAGTGACAGAAAGCTGGGATCGTGTTCTTTATCAGTGACAGAGAGCTGGGAGTGTGTTCTTTATCAGTGACAGAGAGCTGGGAGTGTGTTCTTTTTCAGTTACAGAGATTTGGGAGTGTGTTCTTTATCAGTGACAGAGAGCTGGGAGAGTGTTTTTTATCAGTGAAGGGGAGCTGGGAGTGTATTCTTTATAAGTGACAGAGTCTGAGAGTGTGTTCTTTATCAGTGACAGAGAGCTGGGAGTGTGTTCTTTACCAGTGACAGATAGCTGGGAGTGTGTTCTTTCCGAGTGACAGACTGCTGGGAGTGTGTACTTTATCAGTGACAGAGAGCAGTGAGTGTGTATTTTTTCAGTGACTGAGAACTGGGACTGTGTTTTTTACCAGTGACAGAGAGCTGGGAGTGTGTTCTTTACCAGTGACAGACAGCTGGGAGAGTGTTTTTTTATCAGTGAAGGGAGCTGGGAGTGTGTTCTTTATAAGTGCCAGAGACTGAGAGTGTGTTCTTTATCAGTGACAGAGAGCTGGGAGTGTGTTCTTTACCAGTGACAGATAGCTGGGAGTGTGTTCTTTATCAGTGACAGAGAGCTGGGAGTGTGTTCTTTATCAGTGAATGAGAGCAGTGAGTGTGTATTTTTTCAGTGACAGAGAGCTGGGAGTGTGTTCTTTATCAGTGACAGATAGCTGGGAGTGTGTTCTTTACCAGTGACAGAGAGCTGTGAGTGTGTTGTTTATGAGTGACAGAGAGCTGGCAGTGTGTTCTTTATCAGTGGCTGAGAGTGGGTGTATGTTCTTTACCAGTGACAGAGAGCT
>NW_025170258.1:0-1769 GCF_004010195.1 Chiloscyllium plagiosum | reverse complement strand
GGTTGAGAAAAGATTTACAAGGATGTTGCCAGGATGGGAGGATCTGAGCTGCAGGGAGAGTCTGATCAGGCTGGGGCTGTTTTCCCTGGAGCGTCGGAGGCTGAGGGGTGACCTTATAGAAGTTTACAAAATTATGAGTGTCATGGATAGGATAAATAGACAAAGTCTTTTCCCTGGGGTCAGGGAGTCCAGAACTAGAGGGCATAGGTTTAGGGTGAGAGGGGAAAGATATAAAAGAGACCAAAGGGGCAACGTTTTCACGTAGAGGGTGGTACGTGTATGGAATGAGCTGCCAGAGGATGTGCTGGAAGCTGGTACAATTGTAACATTTAAGAGGCATTTGGATGGGCATATGATTAGGAAGGGTTTGGAGGGACATGAGCCGGGTGCTGGCAGGTGGGACTAGATTGGGTTGGGATATCTGGGTGGCATGGACAGGTTGGACCGAAGGGTCTGTTTCCATGCTATACATCTCTGTGACTCTATGACTGTAAATGCAATTCTGGTTCATGTGTCAAGAAATTACCTGCCAAGCAGCAACAGCTGTGTCACATATTTATCATGCATCAAAGCAATGTGGCGGTGATTATCCACACTGGACAGAGTGCACTGCCGTTGGTAAGTCTTGTGAATCTCATGGAAAACCCAACCAGTTTGCTCATGTTTATCATTCATCAGTGAAACCAACTCTAAGATCAATGCACAGATATCACAGCAAAATGACAAGAGAGTGTCATCAGTGTAGATGTGGATGACCCAGAAGACACTTGTGATGACCTTCAGACGTGGGGGTGATTAGCTGCATGTATAAATGACCACAAACTGCTCAGACTTAAATGCTCTCATAGATACAGGACTGTCTGCAAACATCAAGGGAAATGAAAGGTTGAATAATCTACAGATTACCCCATTCCCTACAAATCAGAAAATTGCTTTTTCCAATCGTGACAAACCACTGAAAATTATTGACACTTGAAACTCTAATTTCATTTAATGACAACAGAATGAATGCAGTAATTTGTTATACCTGGAGAATATGATACGCTTGGCAGTTTCCATGCGGTAACAGATTGAACATGATTTATGTCACATAAGTGATTCCTGTGCATAGCAACAGCATTTTTGAATTGAATGCTGATTGCTTCACTGGTATTGGCAAACTGAATCGTCTTGTGTGCAAGTTTCATGGAGATCCCAATGTGTCCCAGCCATATATCAATGATAACCAATATTATTTGATGTCAGGAAGCAGGCAGAGAAGAAGCTTCAGTGTCTTCTTGACCTTGACATTATTGAAAACAAATTGGGATGCAAGTTGTTAAAAAGCCCAAGAGGAAGAACTAGATTGGAATCTGTGATTACTAAAGCAGCCATTCAAAAGAAATACTGTTGACACCAATAATTCTATCAAATTGAACTTGCCCACGAGTAGAGGTATCTTATAGTATTCTAGACTTACATTGGACTTCTGTTGCTTCAAGAGGCTCCACTTTATTGCCAATTCAGACACAGATATTTCAGCATGTAATACACTCTTCAAATCCTGAAAATGCAGATGCACTGAACATCAATATTGCATTCTCATCTGCAATCATAAAGTAATAGAAACATAGAAAAATACAGCGCAGTACAGGCCCTTTGGCCCTCGATGTTGCGCTGATCCAAGCCCACCTAACCTACACTAGCCCACTATCCTCCATATGCCTATCCAATGCCCGTTTAAATGCCCATTAAAAAGGGAGAGTCCACCACTGCTACTGGCAGGGCAT
>NW_025170257.1:0-1769 GCF_004010195.1 Chiloscyllium plagiosum | reverse complement strand
GAAACTCAATCCCTTTACCAATAAAAGCTAACACACCGTATATCTTCTTAACAACCCTATCAATCTGGGTGGCAACTTTCAGGGATTTATGTACATGGACACTGAAATCTCTCTGCTCATCTGCACTCACAAGAATCTTACCATTAGCCCAATAGTCTTTATTCCTATTGCTCCTTCCAAAGTGAATCGTTACACTTTTCCACATTCAACTCCATTTGCAATCTCTCAGCCCAGCTCTGCAGCTTTTATATATCCCTCTGTAACCTGCAACATACTTCGGCACTATACACAACTCCACCAACCTTACTGTCATCCGCAAATTTACTAAACCATCCTTCTACACCCTCATCTCAGTCATTTATAAAAATGACAAACAGCAGTGGCCCCAAAATAGATCCTTTCAGTACACCACTAGTAACTGAACTCCAGGATGAACATTTCCCATCAACTACCACCCTCTGTCTTCTTTAAGCAAGTCAATTTCTGATCCAAACCACTAAATCACCCTCAATCCCATGCCTCCGTATTTTCTGCAATAGCCTACTGTGGGGAACCTTATCAACGATTCATTGAAACCCATATTCATCACTTCAACCGCTTTACCCTCATCCACTTGTTTGGTCACGTTCTGAAAGAACTCAATAAGTTTTGTGAGGCATGACCTCCCCTTCACAAAACCATGTTGACTATCCCGAATCGACTTAATCCTTTCTAGGTGATTATAAAACCTATCTCTTATAATCTTTTCCAACACTTTACCCACAACTGAAGTAAGGCTCACTGGTCTATAATTACCAGAGTTGTCTCTACTCCCCTTCTTGAACAAGGGGACAATATTTGCTACCTCTCAAGTCTTCAGGCACTATTCTGTAGACAATGACGACAAAAAGATCAAAGCCAAAGGCTCTGCAATCTCCTCCCAAGCTTCCCAGAGAATCCTGAGATAAATCCCATCCAACCCTGGGGACTTATCTATTTTCACACTTCCCAGAATTGCTAATACTTCCTCCTTGTGAACCTCAATCCCACCTAGTCTAATAGCCTGTATCTCAGTAGTCTCCTCAACAACATTGTCTGTTTCCACTTTGAGTACTGATGAATACTATTCATTTAGCGCTTCTCCTATCTCCCCGGTCTCCACGCACAACTTCTCACTACTGTCCTTGATTGGCCTTAATCTTATTCTCGTCGTTCTTTTATTCTTGTTATGCCGATAGAAAACTTCAGGGTTTTCCTTGATTCTATCTGCCAACAACCTCTCGTCCCCTTCTAGCTCTTCTTAGCTCTCTCTTTCAGTCTTTCCTGTCTAACTTGTAACTCTCAAACGCCCTTACTGAGCCTTCACATCTTGTCCTAACACAAGCCTTCTTCTTCCTCTTGAGAAGAAATTCAACTTCGTTAGTAAACCACGATTCCCTTGCTCGACCTCTTCCTCCCTGCCTGACAGTTATATACTTATCAAGGACATGCAATAGCTGTGCCCAATCCCTGCAGCTTCCTTCCCCATCCTATGCATCCTAAATCTTGCCTAATTGCATCATAATTGCCTTTTCCGAAGCTATAAGTCTTGCTCTGCGGTATATACCTATCCCTTTCCATCGCAAAAGTAATTATAACCGAATTGGGGTCACTTTCACCAAAGTGCTCACCTACCTCCAAATCTAACACCTGGCTGGGTTCATTACCTAGTACGAAATCCAGTGTGGCCTCACCCCTTGTGGGCTATATACTCTGTCAGGAGAAAGTGAGGTCTGCAGATGCTGGAGATC
>NW_025170256.1:0-1769 GCF_004010195.1 Chiloscyllium plagiosum | reverse complement strand
TTAATAAAACCATCCATATTATTGATATAATTCAGATTCTCACTCCAGTAGCTGGTGCGGGGGATATTCTTTTCTCGAACTGCCTATTGAGAGTGCTCGGGTGATTGGGAAGTGGGGGAGATGAGGGGAGGGATGGTAATCTAGACAGATTATTTGTGTCGATGATTGTTAACATTAAGTATCTCAGCCCAAGGAGCCTGTCTAAAGGATTGGGAGAAAAGCTGGAGACAGTTCCAGGAACTGAGTCTGCATTCAGCACAGGGGTCAATGTCATCACTTGACAGCAGATCACATACTCCACACCTTCCCGGGAATTGTCTCAGAAAGTTCCCAATCTCAGTTTTTAATCCGAGCTTTTGGATAACTTCGAACCAGGTCTCAGCATCAAGTGTGTTTGTTTGTGTTTAATTACTGCATCAATCCACATGCTGTTTAAATCTTCCTATACCCTGTTCTTACACCATTACCTGGAAATTTCAGACTCAGACTTGACATGTTAACCATGATTTTATTGTCAGTCGGCTTCATGTCGCTGAAGTGTCTGCCATCCATCAGGTAACTCCATGTGGTTTCCATCTGAACTGCGCTGTCTCCAGCAACATCTGCGTTTCAAAGTGGCTTTGCCTTCAAATCTGTATTTTAATGTTATCTTGCTATCAGATATGTCAATGATTTCACCCAGCCTGAAGCATTCATGAGTCTGCACGGCCTCTATCTCTGTAAGTATCTCCAACCCGGAAACGTTCCCTGTTTCAGGAATCCATCCCAATAAGCAGCATTGGTCTGTACAGCCACCGAGTGACTCACTCAGAGTGGGAGAGAGCCATCCTCAATGTGAGAGACCCCAGTGATGCTGTGTGGAGAATGTGTTACAGAGCGATTATGTGACAGAGGATCCAAGGGGATATTAATACTACCTCCCTGTCCTTATCCGGTCTGCTGGAAATAACTGACAATGTAGCATTTATCCTCCTCCTCATTGACTCCACTATCAGTTACATTTCTGATCCCATAACTCCCTCTGGATAATGATATTAAATAACTTCTCACTATTTTCAACCGAGTCATTCTGTTTTTTATTTCTGTTCCTCCTACAAACGTGAACCACATGCCATTGTACCATCCTCCACCACTTCCTCTGACAGCTCATTAGCTTCACTCAGCAGATCCCGGGGATGGCAGGGCTGTCCCATGAGAGGTTGGTTAATTTGGGCATGTATTCAGGACAATGAGAGGGGGGTCTAATGGATATGCATCCAATTCTAACTGTTGGACAGACGAGATACAGGGGGTGGGCTGTATCCCCTGGGCAGGTATTCTCAGAACAAGCATCACAGTCTCAGGACATGGGCTCAACCATTTCTAGTAGGGAGGAAGAGAATTATCTTCACACAGAGTGAGCAACCTGAGGAATTCTCTCCCACAGAAGGCTGTGGAGCACAGGTTACTGAGTAAATTCAGTAAAGACATTGATAATGTTTTTTACTGGTTAATGACATCACACGGTTTGGAGAGAAATTGGGAATATAGCGGCGAGATAGAGAGTCAGACATGACCACACTAAATGGGAGAGCAGGTTGGAAGGGATGAATGGCCTCTTCCTGCTCCTGGTTTCTGTGCTTCTGTCAGTTTAATGTCCTCCTGAAAACCTCCCCCCTGAAAAGTATCAGTGATTACATTGGGGAAGCACATCAGTAGCTGTTTTCGTTCACATTCCTGCATCTTGAAAATGTGGTTTTATTTGCAGAGACAATGAACAGTCAGTGTGA
>NW_025170255.1:0-1769 GCF_004010195.1 Chiloscyllium plagiosum | reverse complement strand
AACTTAAAAAGAACATAATTTGTGACATTCTTCACACATAACATCGAACATGGAAGGATAATTCCTTGGAACGCGTCGACGAAAGCAATGGAGAAATAGGTGCTTCGACCTTTGGGACTGAGCAGATTCGACAGGAAGTTTGTTCCAAATTTCAGCAGCATGGGGGCACTACTGACAGATTTACTAAATAAGAACATGGAATTTCTTTGGACAGAATAGTGCCAGGATGCATTGGAAAATTTACAAGCTATATTAACCACCACATCAGTTTAATATCATTGTATTTGCAGACATATATTTGCAGATACATTCTGTTTTGCTCAAAGATGCACACGCTGCAGGCAGTCAAAGCAGGCAGTCAAAGCAGGCAGTCATTGCATTAAATATTTTGTTAATTCCACTTTAGAAATAGAACCAGTCTGACTCAAGATTGGGACACAGACAGACTCTGACCTTCCATCTTTAATGCATTGTCTGAGCTGAGATGTCACCTTTTGTGGTGAAACTTTATGTTATCTTGAGAAGATGACTTGAATGAAGCTCTGGTATTTACATATTAATGAACTGAAAACTGCAACCCATTCTAAAAGATAAAAGACTTCAAAATCCAGGTTTGTTCAATATACTATTTCCGCTGCATGGCACTCTGATATTTTGCTATAAATATTGTGTCTTACGATCTTACACTCCACAATCACGTGATGAAGGAGCATCGCAATGAAAGCTAGTGCTTCCAAATAAACCTGTTGGAATATAACCTGTTGTTGTATGATGTTTACCTTAGTAACTTCAGATAATGGTCTTTTCAAATAGAATAAGACAATTTCTCTCATCCTTCCTTTATCCTGAATTCCAGCTATGATTCTAATTATTGATAATGTTATTGATATTCTTCGACAAAGTAATGCATTGCGTGTGTGTGTATTTGTGTATGGGTCTATGTGGTTATGTTTGTATGCATGTGTACCTGCGTCTGTGTTTTTGGGTGTGTACCTGCATGCGTATGTGTTATGTACGATCCTTTGCAATTGGAGTGAAATGAAAGCATGAGAAATTCCCACACGATTGAGAAAATGTACAAAGATTCCAAGCTGTCTGATATCAAAGGACAAACAAAATTACAGCACAAGAGCAGGCCCTTCGGCACTCCAAGCCTGCACCGATCCAGATCCTCTCCCTAAACCTGGCACATACCTTCTAAGAGTCTGTATCCCTTTGCTCCCTGCCCATTCATAGATCTGTCTAGATTCATCTTAAATGATGCTATCGTGACCACCTCTACCATCTCTGCTGGCAACGTGTTCCAGACATCCATCACCCTCTGCACAAAGAAATTTCCACGTATATCTACCCTAGACTTTTTCTCTCTTGCTTCGAACTTGTGACTCCTAATAATTGAGTCCCCCACTCTGGAGTAAAAAAAAATCTTGCTCTCCATCCTGTCTATATCTCTCATGATTTTGTAGAGCTCAATCAGGTTCCCTGCTCTACCTCCATCTTTCTAATGAAAATAACTCCGATCTACTCAAATTCTCCTGATTGCGAGCACCCACCATACCTAGTGAAACTCTTCTGCATTCTCTCCATAGCATCCACATCCTTTTTGTAATGTGGCAACCAGGTCTGTAGGCAGTATTCCAAATGTGGGGAACAGAAAGTCTGATACAACTGTAACATGACCTGCCAACGCTTGTACTCAATACTCCATTGAACGAAGGAAAGCATGTGATATGCCTTCTTGACCACACTGTTCCATCTTCGGGGAACAA
>NW_025170254.1:0-1769 GCF_004010195.1 Chiloscyllium plagiosum | reverse complement strand
TGAGGGACAGGATTTACACAAATTTGGAAAGGCAAAGACTGATTAAGGGATAGAGCGTGGCTTTGTGCGTGGGAAGTCATGTCTCATAAAATTGATTGAGTTTTTTGAAGAAGTAACAAAGAGGACAGAGTGGTGGACGTGATCTATATGGACTTCAGAAAGGCGTTCGACAAGGTTCCTCATGGGATACTGGCTAATAAGCTTAGATCTCATGGAATACCAGGGCAACTAGCCATTTGGATAGAGAACTGGCTCAAAGGTAGAAGACAGAGGGTGGTGATGGAGACTTGTTTTTCAGACTGGAGGCCTATGACCAGTGGAGTGCCACAAGGATTGGCAGTGGGTCCACTACTTTTCGTCATTTTTATAATTGATTTGGATATGAACATAGGAGGTATAGTTAGTAAGTTTGGAGATGACACCAAAATTGGAGGTGTAGTGGATAGCAAAGGAGGTTACTTCAGATTACAACAGGATCTTGTTCAGATGGGCCAATGGACTGAGAAGTGGCAGATGGAGTCGAATTTAGATAAATGTGAGGTGCTGCACTTTGGGAAAATAAATCTTAGCAGGACTTATACACTTAGTGGTAAGGTCTTGGGGAGTGTTGCTGAACACAGAGACCTTGGAGTGCAGGTTCATAGCTCCTTGAAAGTAGAGTCGCAGGTAGATAGGATAGTGAAGGCGGTGTTTGGTATGCTTTTCTTTATTGGTCAGAGTATTGAGTACAGGAGTCGGGCGGTCATGTTGCAGCTGTACAGGACATTGGTTAGGCCACTTTCGGAGATGTAAAAGGATGTTGCCTGGTTTGGAGGATTTGAGGTATAGGGAGAGGCTGAACAGGCTGGGGCAGTTTTCCCTGGAGCATCAGAGGCTGAGGGGTGACCTTTTAGAGGTTTATAAAATCATGAGGAGCATGAATAGGGCAAGTACACAAGGTCTTTTCCCTGAGTTCGAGGAGTCCAGAACTAGAGGGCATAAGTTTAGGGTGGGAGGGGAAAAATTTAAAATGGACCTAAGGGACAATATTTTCACATAGAGGATGGAATGAGCTGCCAGAGGAAATGGTGCAGGCTGGTACAATTGCAACCTTTAAAAGGCATCTGGATGAACAGGAAGATTTTGGAGGGATATGGACTGAGTGCTGGCAAGTGCGACTAGATTAGGTTAGGATATCTGGTAGACATGGACGAGTTGGACCGAAGAGTCTATTTCCGTGCTGTACATCTCTATGACTAAATCAGAGTTGACCCTTCCTCGAAATGTTACTCTGATTTCTTCCTGCCGATGCTGCCAGAGCTACTGAGCTTCTCCAGCAATTTTTGTCCGTGTTTCTCATCCGCAGCTCTCTTGGTTATTCTTTTCTGACGATTGTTCCTTGCTGTTGATGCCTCGCATGGGGGAGGGAATGGTGAATGCTTTCAGCTCCAATGACTTCTCCCGGCCTTCAGGGGGAGCTCCTGTACCACAGCTTGCATGTCACCATCTGCTGGGAAGGGAACTGTACTGTCCACCCAACATTCAGATCAATCGAAGATTATTTGCCTTTTCACCCCAACCTGCCCCCAAAGGTGGAGCTGTTCAGAACAACAGATAGGGCTACGCTTCCAGCTTAGTGCAGCAGCATGGTTGTGGACATGGTACTGAGGGCTAGTCCAGGCCTGAATCTGTCTTGTGCTGAATTTAGCTGGGGCAAGGATTGAGATCAGGACAGGCTGAGGGAGAGTAGTGTCCCTCAGGTTCTCGGGTCTATCTAATGTGGAGACCTT
>NW_025170253.1:0-1769 GCF_004010195.1 Chiloscyllium plagiosum | reverse complement strand
CATCAAGGACGAGATCAGTTGGAAGGTTATGCGCAGAAATTTCAGATAGATTTTAATTCAGACAAGTGTGACGTGATGCGTTTTGGGCGGCTCATTGTAAGAGGAATGTATACTCTAAAAGGAAGTGCCCTGAGCAGCATTGATACACAAAGGGATCTTCAGGTGCAAGTTCACAGCTCCCTGAATGTGATGAAGGAGGTGGATGGCAGGCTTGCCTTCTTCTGTCAGGGGACTGAATATAAAACTGTCATTAGGCCACCTTTGCAGTATTGTGTGCTGTTTTGAGCACCGCATTTTAAGGAGGATGTGGAGGCTTTGGAGAGGGTGGAAATGGGTTTACCAGGATGGTTCCTGGATTGGGAGAGGTGGAAAATCTTGGATTGCTGTCTTTGGAAAGTCAGTGGCTGTGGAGTGATCCGAGAGGCACAGACAGAGTGAATAATCTGAATCCTTTTCCATGTGGAAATTACCAATTACATAGGCCATAGATTTAAGGGGAGAGGGGCAAGTTTAACGGAAATGAAAACCGAAAGAACAGCAGATGCTGTAAACCAGAAAGAAAAACAGAAGTTTCTGAAAAAGCTCAGCAGTTCTACCAGCATCTGTGAAGAGAAATTAGTTAACATTTCTGAGGAAGGGTGACCGGACCCGAAACATTAACTGATTTTTCTTCACAGATGCTGCATGACCTGCTGAGCATTTTCAACAACATCTGTGCAAGTTAAAATGGAGTTGTGTCAGACAAGTTTCTTATGCAGAAGGTGGTCAGTGACTAGAATGTACTTGCCTGAGAGATGATAAAAACAGAAACAATCACAATGTTTAAGAGGCATTTGGACAGACAGATAAGCAGTCCTGGGTTGGCAGGGATATGGATATGGATCATATCCAGGCAGATGGAATCAGTTTGGAATAGCATCATGATCAGCACAGACATGGTGGGCCGATTATTCCGGTGCTGTACTGTTCTGTTTTCCAGGGGGGAGAATGTGTGGAGCGAGAGAGAATATTTTGAGTATAATATGTCTCTTCTTTAGAACACACAGTAAGTTGATGCATTTTGAGAAAAGCAATGTAGAAAGGGAATATATATTTAAATGGCACAGACATAGAGAGCAGGACAGCAGGAATGCAGGACAATGTGTACAAATCCTTAAAGGAGAGAGAACACAAAGTGTTTTAAGTAAACGTACAGGATGCTGGGCTTCATTAATACAGGGAATGATAACATACACATGGAAAATATGCCGACCGTTGACAAAGTTCTAGTTAGGTCACAGTCAATCATTGCATCCTATTGTGGTCAACAGATTCCTGGTCAGGATGAGGAAGTTAAAATACCACAGAGGGGCCTGTTCGATACTTTGCTTCTCTTTCAGGATGCATTGGCAACTCAAGGGTTAAACATTCTCCTGCCAAAGGTCTTCTTGCCGTATTGTAAGAGTACAAGGCCTGTACTCTTCCAATACAGACTGAACACCTCAGTAGGGGTGAGGCAGACCGTATCTTCTAAATAGTACCTCTTGGAGCCACACATGCGGATTGCCCGGTAACCCCAGATAGAGGAATTTGCCCTTTCCTGACAAGACTGAGAGCCCTGGGCACAACCCTGTTAAACTGCCTCCTGCTCCCATTGTCTCACTTCCCCTTCATATGAGCATAGGTAAGTGAATCCCCCATTTACTGAAAGAAGAACCCTTCTGCCTTAATCTCTTCCCGTCAACACATAATCATGGACAATACGATAATCAGATTCTGTAATCCATCAC
>NW_025170252.1:0-1769 GCF_004010195.1 Chiloscyllium plagiosum | reverse complement strand
GTCACATTGCTGTTTGTGGAAACTTACTGCCCAAAGAGGTTCAGAAAATGGCAATGTAAGTTCAGTCAACTCCAGCTCAGTTAATGTGATTAACAACCACAACATCAATACTCCAGCAGTGTCATTATGTACAAGGTCCACTCCTGACTCTGATGAACAGTAACGTCAGAATCCGAGTCCTGCAGTCCACACGGAGCAGGTGGATGACCACTTCCCTGTGAGGACTCATTGGGCTCTCAATCGTGTTGATGACCCAGCAAATCCCTTGTCACACAGAGAGGTGAACAGCTCCTACCCAGTGTGAACACGCTGGGGGCTCAGGGACAGGATGAATCACTGAATTCCTTCTCCCACACTGACCATCTGAATGGCCTCTCCCCCTGTGTGGGCTCACTGGGAACTCTTCAGGTGCTGCATTTGAGTGAATCTTCCCCCACACTGGGAACAAGTGAATGTCATTTTCCCAGAGTGGGCTCGCTGGTGTTTAAGCAGGTCAGAGGACTGAGTGAATGCTTTCCCACACACTGAGCAGGTGAATGGCCTCTCCCAGGTGGGAATGCACTAATGTCTCTGCAGGTGAGACATTTGAATGAATCCTTTCTCACACATGGAGCAGGTGAAGGGTCTAAATCCACTGTGCCATCTCTGGTGCCTCAGCAGATTGTAAGATCGAGTAAATCCCTTCCCATACGTGGGGCAGGTGAATGGCCTCTCCGCAGTGTGACTGTGTCGGTGAGTGTCCCACTGGGAGGTGTAAGTGAATTCCTTATTCTGAATGAGCCCGTCCTCCTGTTTCTCTCAGTTATTATTGACAATCTCAGACCAGAACCTGTTCCAGAGAGTGTTGCAGAACAGGCAGAATGGTCAGCTCCAGCTGGTCACCTGACCGGTCACTGCTCCTGAAAGGTTCACTCTCCACAGCTGCTGCTAGTTCTGCTGAAGTTTTCCAGCAATTTCTGTTTTTATTTCTGATTTCCCAGCATTTGCAGATGTTTAGTTTTCTAATACTCATCTTGTCTGTTGCAAAGGAATTTATTGATGAATTTGAGGGTTTTGAAAATTGTACGTTAAGTCACACATCAGCTGTGATCATCATGAATGGCAGAGCAAAGTCGAGAGGCTGAATAGCCTCCTCCTGTTCCAATGAAAGTTATCCATCGGCAACTTGTGGTAACATTTCCCCTCACTGCTCACTTAACCTCCATGTCGAATACACTGTTACTGACTGAACAAACCTCCTGTGTTTGACCTAAACCTACTAATGTCCAGTGGCTCCCTTTCCTTCCACCCGGGTTTAACTCTCATCATGGATTGCTGTCTCGTATTACTGCGGCAATGCCCACAAGGGCTAATCCTGGAGTCTGTATCCTCTGGGATCCACAATCACCGTTTATTTCCTTCTTCCTCTCTCAGTTTGGCTATTGAACTCTCGGTTTCAATCCATTCTCCTGTCATGCTCTTCAACATGCCCATGTGGGTGGACTAGAGGCAGCTGGGATTTAATGAAGGGAAATGGGAATTAGGCGGAGTAAGAGGAGAGGTGACAGCAAAGAGAGTTCTCATTGTAACGGCAGAGTTTCTCTGTGACCCAGTGAATGGTGAGGCACCTGAGTTTGTGGGAGAGACAGATTCAATCAAGGATTTGGTAAGACACTCAAACATTGACCTGTCCATCTGATTGTTAACTCAGAGAGATAGACAAAAGAAAGATGCACATTTAGATAGCACCTTTGATAATCTCGTGCAATGAAACATGCTTCCAACCCAAT
>NW_025170251.1:0-1769 GCF_004010195.1 Chiloscyllium plagiosum | reverse complement strand
CCCTCAAAAACGCATAATCCCCTTCTTAACGGGAATATGAATACATGCACCCCCATCCTTAAATTTATGCACATAACCCATCTCCATTACATTTGTTATGGTTTGACAAACGTAATGAGGAGGTCAGATGAACAAGATGAAGCAAATGTCTGAGATGAGGAATTGCGAAATCGTCCAATAGAAGAAAGAAAATACGATGAGCGATCACAGAGTTATCTCATGCAATGCAATCTGCTGCGTGCACTTCTGCTTTATTTGCAAAACGTTTTATGCAGGTACAATAAGTAAAGAGGCAACGTCACAGAATTGTATCAGTTATTGTGAACAACATTGAATATAAATGTAGATGTTAATGTTTCAGTTGTATCAGGCACTGCGTGTTGGCAAATTCAGTTGCCGAGATAGCTAGTCTATCAAACAGAACGATATTAATAGCATGGGTTTAATTCATGCTCTCACTTGATAATTTAATTGAGTATAACATGTCTGCAGAGCGGATCCGCTGAAAGAGAAGCATCTAGAAACTATTTTTGGGAAAATGAGCTTTAACCAGTGCAGTGCCACAGGGATCAGTGCTGGGGCCGGAATTATTAACCGCATAATGAGTTGGGTGATAGAAATGAAAGTACTACCTCCATATTTGTGAGTAACACAAACAGAAGTGGGAAGGCAAATGGTGAGGATGATGCAAGGAGTTTATCATGAGATAGAAAAAAATAAGGTGAGTGCACAAAAAGTTGGCATCTGACATATAGCATTGGAAAGCTTATTCTGATTAACGTTGTCAGGTAAAATAGAAGAGTGAATCAAATTTACAAGAAAAAAGACTCAGGAATTTCAGGCCCTCGGCTTGACAGTTAAAAAGTTGGCATGCAATTCAGCAATTATAGGAAATTTGAATGCACTATTAATAATTATTTCAAATGTGGTGGTGCATAAATATCATTCTAAACATGTACACGTTTCTATGCAGACTGAACGTGCAAAAATGTGAACGGTTCTGGTCTAATTTTCTAAGGAAATATGTTGAGGAGATAACAGACATATTGGAAGCAGGTGGGAGAAGCTCCACAGAATTAATCTGAGAATTGAGGTATTTTCTTATGGAGTGAGCTTGAGTAGCTTAGTGAAAAACTCATTGGAGTTTGGAAGAATGAGAGGAGATCTCAATGAAAACAAAAACAGATTGTCAGTAGGCTTGACAGGCTCATTGCTAACAAGGTTGTCTCAATTTGTGGGAGAGTCCAGGACCAGAGGGTATAGCCTCAGTCAAAAGGAGCATAACTTTATGAGGGAGGTGAGGAGTGCCTTCTCTCTCAGAGGGTTACTGAATGATAGGCCTGTTGAAACCCTGTAGCTAAGTCTGATCAAAGCAGGTGGTGGACAGATTTCTAAGCAGTGAGGGAATCAAGAGCTATGGGGATAAGGCAAGAAGGCGGATTTGAGGATCATCAATCAGCCCTGATGGTAATGAATTGTGGAGCAGACTTGATTTGTTGAATAGACTATGTCAACCTAAGGTCTGATAAACATTCTATTGGATCCTGACAGATTAGCTATGGGTAGAATGGTTCAACGTACGTATAACATGCAAACTTATAGTTCATTTGTTAAACATGAGGGATCACCCATTCCAAAGAGCAATTAACTTTCCTTTCTGCAGGTGGTTTTATTTTGGATTTCTCTAGCTGAAAATTTAGTGGAAGCAGAGACCCTAAACACTTTTTAAGGCAGACGTAGATAGGTTCTAGCTCAGGAAAAGGTTGAAC
>NW_025170250.1:0-1769 GCF_004010195.1 Chiloscyllium plagiosum | reverse complement strand
AAATTGCCCATAATGTTCGGTGCATTAGTCAGAAGGAAATGGGTCTGGGTGGGTTACTCTTTGGAGGGTCGGTAATGGACTTGTTGGGCTGAAGCGCCTCTTTCCACTCTGGAGGGAATCTAATCTAATCAATGAGTATAACTGGTTAGGTAGAAGGTTAAAAAAGACCGAATATAAAAAAAGTAATCTCTGGTTTACTTCTGGTGCCAAGTTCTAATGAGGGAAGGAATAAAAGGACAGGGCAGATAAATCAATGGTTGACGAGGTGCTGCAATGTGCAGAGTCACTTTCTTGGAACATTAGGATCTCTTCTGGGACAGAAAAGACCTGTTTAAAAGGATGGGTTTCACCTGAACTAGACCAATATCCTGGTGGGGAGATTTGCTCGTTCTATTTCAGGAGTTTGTAAGATTTGAGAGAGGTGGGGTGTGGGCTTTCTGAACAACAGTGAAAATAGAAAGAAAGATGACAATGATTCTGAATCAGAAAACAGAACGTTCTTTAGAAAAGACAGTCAAGAACAAGTCAGAGAACAAAGGAACACTGAACAATTAAACTGCATTTATTTCAATGCAAGAGGTCTCAGGGATAAGGCTGATGAACTCAGGGCCTATAAGGGAACATGGGCCTGGGATGTCATCGTTATCACAGAAACATGGCTGAGGAATGGAAAAGTCTGGCAACTCAGTGACTGTCTTTTCTAAAGAACGTTCTGTTTTCTGATTCAGAATCATTGTCATCTTTCTTTCTATTTTCACTGTTGTTCAGAAAGCCCACACCCCACCTCTCTCAAATCTTACAAACTCCTGAAATAGAACGAGCAAATCTCCCCACCAGGATATTGGTCTAGTTCAGGAAGATGGTACAGGAAGGACAGAAAGAGGCAAGGTGGGAGAAGGGCTGGCATTTTTGATTAAGGAAAATATTACTCCTGAGGTATTTCTGAGGGATCATTTAGTGAAAATATATGGGTTCAAATTAGAAATAAGAAAGGGATGATCACCTTGATGGGATTTTACTATCAATGCCCCAATAGTCAGATGGCAGTTGAGAAGCAAATATTTCAAAAGACTGCAAATATAGCTAAGATAATAAGGTTGTAATAGAAGGGGATTTTAATTTTCCAAACATTGTCTCAGACTGCCATAGTATTAAAGGATTTGATGGCGAAGAATTTGTTCAATTACAAGAAAATAAATATGTCCCTCTGAGACAGGCAAGAAGTGGTAAGATAAAGGAACCTTGGATGATGAGAGCGGTGGAGCTTCTCGTTAAAAGGAAAAAGGTAGCTTACATGAGGTGGCGGAAGCTAGGGTCAAGCGCAGCTCTACAGGATTACAGGCAGGCCCTCGCTTAAAAAGGAGCTTAAAAATGGTCTGAGGAGAGCCAGGAGGGGGCACGAGAAAGGCTTGACAGAACGGATTAGGGAGAACACAAGTGCATTTTACACTTGTGTGAGGAATAAGAGAATGGTCAAAGAAAGAGTAGGGCCGATCAGGGATAGCATAGGGAATTTGTGTGTGGAGTCTGAGGAGGTAGGGAAAGCCCTAAATGAGGTTTTTGCTTCTGTCTTTATGAAAGAAACGAACTTTGTAGTGAATGAAACCTTTGAAGAGCAGGTGTGCATGCTGAAATGGATAGAGATAGAGGAAACTGAAGTGCTGAAACTTTTGTCAAACATTAAGATTGACAAGTCGCCAGGCCTGGACCAGGTTTGTCCTCGGCTGCTTTGGGATATGAGAAATGCAATTGCTTCGCCACTTGCGAAG
>NW_025170249.1:0-1769 GCF_004010195.1 Chiloscyllium plagiosum | reverse complement strand
TTGTGTCCCGGAGCAGCGCGTGGGCAGTGTGTCCCGGAGCTGCGCGTGGGCAGTGTGTCCCGGAGCAGCACATGGGCATTGTGTCCCGGAGAAGCGGGTGGTCAGTGAGTCCCAGAGTAGCACGTGGGCAGTGTGTCCCGGAGCAGCATGTGGGCAATGAGTCCTGGAGCAGCGCGTGGTCAGTGAGTCCCAGATTAGCACATGGGCAGTGAGTCCCAGAGCAGCACGTGGGCAATGAGTCCCGGAGCAGCACATGGGCATTGTGTCCCGGAGCAGCGCGTGGGCAGTGTGTCCCAGAGCAGCACATGGGCAGTGTGTCCCGTAGTAGCACGTGGGCAGTGTGTCCCGGAGTAGGGCGTGGGCAGTGTGTCCCGGAGCAGCACATGGGCAGTGTGTCCCAGAGCAGCACGTGGGTAGTGAGTCCCAGAGCAGCATGTGGGCAGTGTGTCCCAGAGCAGTGTGCGGTCAGTGAGTCCCAGAGCAACAGGTGGGCAGTGTGTCCCGGAGCAGCGCGTGGGTAGTGAGTCCCGGAGCAGCATGTGGGCAGTATGTCCCGGAGCAGCGCGTGGGCAGTGTGTCCCGGAGCAGCAGGTGGGCAGTGTGTCCCGGAGCAGTAGGTGGGCAGTGTGTCCCGGAGCAGCACGTGGGCAGTGAGTCCCGGAGTATCTCGTGAGCAGTATGTCCCGGAGCAGCACGAGGGTAGTGAGTCCCGGAGCAGCGTGCGGTCAGTGTGTCTCAGAGCAGCGTGTGGTCAGTGTGTCCCAGCGCAGCACGTGGGCAGTGAGTCCCGAAGCAGCACTTGGTCAGTGTGTCCCAGAGCAGCGTGTGGTCAGTGTGTCCCAGCGCAGCACGTGGGCAATTTGTCCCGGAGCAGCACGTGAGCAGTGAGTCCCGAAGCAGCACGTGGTCAGTGTGTCCCAGAGCAGCGTGTGGTCAGTGTGTCCCAGCGCAGCACGTGGGCAATGTCAGTTTGTCCCGGAGCAGCGGGTGGGCAGTGAGTCACGGAGCAGCACGTGGTCAGTGAGTCCCGGAGCAACACGTCGTCAATGAGTCCCGGAGCAGCGCATGGGCAGTGTGTCCTGGAGTAGCACGCGGTCAGTGAGTCCCAGAGCAGCACGTGGGCAGTGTGTCCTGGAGTAGCACGCGGTCAGTGAGTCCCAGAGCAGCACGTGGGCAGTGAGTCCCGGAGCAGCATGTGAGCAGTGCAACCTGGAGCAGCGTGCGGTCAGTGAATCCCAGAACAGCGTGTGTTCATTGAGTTCCAGCGCAGCACGTGGGCAGTTAGTCCCGATGCAGCACGTGGGCAGTTAGTCCCAGAGCAGCGCGTGGGCAGTGTGTCCTGGAGCAGCACGTGGGCGGAGAGTCCCAGAGTAGCACGTGGGCAGTGAGTCCCGGAGAAGCACGTGGGCAGTTAGTCCCCGGAGCAGCACGTGGGCAGTGAGTCCCGGCGCAGCATGTGGGCAGAGAGTCCCGGAGCAGCACGTCAGCAGTGAGTCCCGGAGCAGCGCGTGGGCAGTGAGTCCCAGAGCTGTACGCAGTCAGTGAGTCCCAGAGCAGTACATGGGCAATGAGGCCTGGAGCAGCACGTGGGCACTGAGTCCCGGAGCAGCATGTGGGCAGTGTGTCCCAGAGAAGCGCGTGGGCAGTGTGTCCAGGAGCAGCACGTGGGCAGTGAGTCCCGGAGTAGTGCGTAGGCAGTGTGTCCTGGAGCAGCGCGTGGGCAGTGAGTCCCAGAGCTGTACGTAGTCAGTGAGTCCCAGAGCAGCACG
>NW_025170248.1:0-1769 GCF_004010195.1 Chiloscyllium plagiosum | reverse complement strand
TCAGATCAACCACGATCCTACTGAATGGAGGAGCAAGCTCAATGGGCAAAATGGCGTATTTCTGTTCGTATTTCTTATGGTTCCCGAACCCTTACCTCTGAGACAGGACACTGACTTCATTATGTGCCATTACTGAGAGTGCTGATGTTCCCTTGTGTAATTTCAACAACTTAGCAGCTGCTGAAACCTCTTGCTCCTTTGTTACCTCTAAACACAATATGCCAATGTGTCCAAGTGAGGTGATGGCCGACTTTATTGTCACCAGACTATTCACCCAGGTAATGTTCTGGGGACCTGGGTTCAAACCCTGCCACGGCAGATCGTGGAATCTGAATTCAACATAAATCTGGAATTAAGAGTCTAATGATGAAATCGTTGTGGTTTGTTGTAAAAACGTATCTGGTTCCCTGCTGTCCGAAACTGGTCTGATCTACATGGGATTCAGATCCACTGTTTGCTGGTTCAATCTTCACTGCACTTTCAATCAAAACCTCCACTATAACCTCCCTACTTTTATACTCCATTTAAAGGCCAATCTCCCTTTTGCCTTCCCTATTACTCACTGAACTTAGATGAAGAGTTCATGGATTCGAGCTTCCAAATCCTCCTATTCAGCAGCTTTCTGCATTTAACATTCAGCACTTTTCCTCCTGGTAAAGTGCACAACCTCATTTTCCCACATTCTATTCCATCGGCCAAGGTTTTGCTCATTTGATTAACATGTCTATATCCCTCTCCATGTCACCCTCACCACCTGAATTCCAATCAACTGTCTCTACTGCAGTCTTGGCAATAGTACATTCTCTTCACTTATCCAAGTAATTCATATCCATATTGTAAATAATTTTGGCCCCAGCCACTGATCCCTGTGGCACATTGCGAGTTACAAGTTGCGAACCTGAACATCCCCCTTATCCCTACTGGATCATTGGTTAGCCAATCATTTATCCATACGATTCGACTGTCTCCTATATCCTGTGAATATCATTGGCTCTGCCAGCAAGTCTTCCCAAACCGTCCTTGAAAATGTGGTGGTGAGCTGCCTCTTAAATTGCTTCACAAATATGTGGTCTGTCAGGATTTTGATCAATAACATCGAAGCAATGTGTATATGTCACAGTTGGAATGTTGTGTTCACACTTCTCTCCTCTTGCTGGTTGAAGTGATGGAGTGGAAGTTGCTCTTGTAGAGCTGCCACTCATATAATCAAGCCAGGCAGATCGATTGTGGCCACGAACTCTGTCATTTTGACTTCTCATCAATCTACATTCTTTCCATCCAAGTTTTAACCACATCAAACTGCCGCGTAATGCTGTTATGGCCTCAGTAAACTATAATAACTTTAAGATCGCTGGGATGATTTTCTACATCCGACTGCAATATAAACACAGATCACTGTTTCCAGTTTTGGTGGAACAAAAGACATCGTATTGGTGGGTAATTACAGTTAGTGCAAACACAGCTAGCCATCGATAAATATTAATCCTGTTCACGTCAATGGCAATATTTCAATTCAGAAACCAAGTGCACTCGGCTGCTTGTAACAGAGACAACATGACAAAATGGCTCATAGGAGGAGAAATGGGACATTGAGGAGGAGTGAAATGTTTGCTTTTGGTCACCTCCACAATTGTTAGAAAAGCAGGTTGAAAGGATTCTTAAAAGGTGGCTGAAGTAGTGATGTGGCAGCACACTTCAGACAGCGCAAAGTGGAAGACCACTTTCGTGTGGAAGAGAAAGACATTCCTTATTTCTGAAAGAACTGGGAA
>NW_025170247.1:0-1768 GCF_004010195.1 Chiloscyllium plagiosum | reverse complement strand
GCAGTGAAGAGAATCAGTACAGGAATTCACACAGAGAGCAGTGACGAGAATTAGTGGAGGAATCCACACAGGCAGCAGTGGGAGGAATCAGTGCAGGAATGCACACAGAAACCAGTGAAGAGAATTAGTGCAGGCCTCCATACAGACAGCAGTGAGGGGAATCAGTGCAGGAATCCACACAGACAGCAGTGATGAGAATCAGTGCAGGAATCCACACAGAGAGCAGTGAACCGAATCAATGCAGGAATCAACACAGAGCAGTGAAGACAAGCCATGCTCAAAATCATACAGAGAGCAGTGAAGGGATTCAGTGGTGGAATCCACACAGACAGCAGTGATGAGAATCAGTGCAGGAATCCACACAGAGAGCAGTGAAGAGAATCAGTGTAGGAATCCACACCGACAGGAGTGAGGGGAACCAGTGCAGGAATCCACACAGAGAGCAATGATGGGAATCAATGCAGGAATCCACACAGACAGCAGGGAAGGGAAATAGTGCACAAATTCACACTGACAGCAGAGAAGGGAATCAGTGCAGGAATCCACACAGAGAACAGTGACGGGAATCAGTGCAGGAATCCACACAGAGAGCGGTGAGGAGAATCAGTGCAGGAAACCACACAGACACCAGTGAGGGGAATCAGTGCAGGAATCCACATAGACAGCAGTGAAGAGAATCAGTACAGGAATCCCCACGGATAGCAGTGAGGCAAATCAGTGCCGGAATCCAAACAGAGAGCAGTGAAGAGAATCAGTGCAGGAATCCACACAGAGAGCAGTGAGGGAAATCAATGCAGCAATCCACACAGAGAACAGTGAGGGGAATCAGTGCAGGAGTCCACATAGACAGTAGTGATGGGAATCAGTGCAGGAATCCACACAGAGAGCAGTGAAGAGAATCAGTGCAGGAATCCACACAGACAGGAGCCAGGAGAATCAGTGCAGGAATCCAGACAGAGAGCAGTGATGGGAATCAATGCAGGAATCCACACATCCACACGGACAGCAGTGAGGGGAATTAGTGCACAAAATTACACAGAGAGCAGTGAAGGGAATCAGTGCAGGAATCAACACAGACAGCAGTGAAGAGAATCAGTGCAGGAATCCATGAAGGGAATCTGTGCAGGAATCAACACAGACAGCAGTGAAGAGAATCAGTGCAGGAATCCACACGGACAGCAGTGAGGGGAATTAGTGCACAAAATTACACAGAGAGCAGTGAAGGGAATCAGTGCAGGAATCAACACAGACAGCAGTGAAGAGAGTCAGTGCAGGAATCCACACAGAGAGCAGTGAAGAGAATCAGTGCAGGAATCCACACAGACCGCAGTGAAGAGAATCAGTGTAGGAATCCACACAGGCAGCAGTGAAGAGAATCAGTGCAGGGATCCACACGGAGAGCAGTGAGGGGAATCAGTGCAAAAAATAACACAGAGAGCAGTGAAGGGAATCAGTGCAGGAATCAACACAAACAGCAGTGAAGAGAATCAGTGCAGGAATCCAGACAGACAGCATGGAGGGGAATCAGTGCAGGAATCCACACAGACCGCAGTGAAGAGAATCAGTGCAGGAATCCACACAGGCAGCAGTGAAGAGAATCAGTTCAGGGATCCACACAGACTGCAGTGAAGAGAATCAGTGCAGGAATTCACACAGAGAGCAGTGACGAGAATTAGTGCAGGAATCCACACAGACAGCAGTGAGGGGAATCAGTGCAGGAATCCACAGAGAGAAGAGTGATGGGAATTCTGTGCAGGAATCCACACAG
>NW_025170246.1:0-1768 GCF_004010195.1 Chiloscyllium plagiosum | reverse complement strand
CCAATTTGCACTAGAAAACCTCCCCACCAGGATATTGGTGCTCGTCCAGTAAAGATGCAATCTGTCCATTTCTTAAAAGCCCCCACCTGTCCTGGAAGGGGGCCCAATGATCCAGAAATCTGAAAACCTTGCCCCTGAGATAGCTCTTTTACCATATGTTAATCGTTACCTAATCCCTACCCCTTTTACACGAGGCACTGGGTGTAATTCAGACATTACAGAGAATTGTGTTCTCTGTCTCTCTCTCACTCTCTCTCTCCTTCTCTCTCTCCCTCATACACACACACACACTCGAAAAGAAAAACCGGGTAAAATAACAATACTCAGTTTCTGTTGTCTGGCATTACAGCATCAAGATCGTCAGCAGAAGACCTCGGAGTGAGATAATTCAAAATTTATTTATTGAGAGAGTTCGTAGGATTTGGAATGCCCTGCCTGGGAGATTTGTGCATGAAGATTCAAGAGGGAACTCGATATATATTTGAAAGTTCAGAACTTAAAGGGCAACAGTGATAGAGGTGGCAAATGGGAGGATTTGGGAGACACTTCACAAGCTGATGCATACACAGTGGCCAAATAGCCTCCTTGAGTACATTAAAGTTCTGTACTCTATCATGTACATATGCAAGTAAAAGCCAGCATCAGATTATTTCCAGTTATAAATGTTGGCAAATATCTGATCAATTTACTGCAGCATAGCCATATAAAATGCAAATATTGCAAGGTTAGCTTGATGGTGAAGTATAACTAGTACTCAGCAAACGAATATTTAAAATCATGTATCCCTACAAATAAAACAAATATTTCCTTTGCTTTGCCACAAAATTCTTTGAAAATGTCTGACTGTTCACTCACACGGATGTATGTTCATCGTTCTTTTTCACATTTCACATTAAATATCATTCATTCTAAAAATTGCAAAGTTTCAAATGATTGTCCACTTCAATTTAGTAACACAAATAATTTATTCAAACTAATATTCTCTGTTCATGTTGAATTATTGTCATTTTTCATTTGGTGGTAAAGAGCTGAAGCTTGCACATTTAGTGAGAAATTTAACTGATTGATTATATATAAATATGTAAGAATGCGATTTCTATATGATAGTTCAATCGTTTCCTCACTTTAAAAATACAATCATTCAAATGCCAACGACTTTCCACGTATTGTAGCGCCGATGTATTCTTTTGAATACTGACAATGAGTATGTAATTGTTGCGAGTTTTGAGAATATTTGTAGCTCAGGTTGAGGTTTTGGATGTAGGCTTGCTCGTTGAGCTGGGAGGTTCATTTCCAGAGTTTTAACCATCTTCATCTTCAGTGGGCCTCAGGCGAATCAATGCTGAAAATTCCTGCTTTCTATTTATATGTTTGGGTTTCTTTGGATTGGTGATATCATTTCCTGCTGTTATGTTATTTCCTGCGGTAAAGTCACGTCCTGTTTCTTTTCTCAGGGGTGGTAGTTGAGGTTTAACTCCATGAGTTTGTGGTTAGAGTTCTGGTTTGAATGCCATGCTTCTAGGAATTCTCGTGCGTGCCTCTATTTGGTTTGTCCTTGGATGGATGTGTTGTCCCAGTCGAAGTGGTGTCCTTCCTCGACTGTATGTGAGGATACCAGTGAGAGAGGATGATGCCCTTTTGTGGTTAGTTGGTGTTCATGTATCCAAAAGTATGTAATTGTAATCAGCACTATAGTCAGATAACATGTTCTTTGCTCGATATTAAATAAAGTATTTATTTAATATCGAGCGGCACGGTGGCACAGTGG
>NW_025170245.1:0-1768 GCF_004010195.1 Chiloscyllium plagiosum | reverse complement strand
CTGTGAGCAGGTTAGGTCTCATTACTTGAGAAAAGATGGACTGGCACTGGAAGGGGTGCAGATGGGGTACACTGGGATAATGCTGGAGTTGAGGGGATATGGTTATGAGGAGAGACTGAGTAGATTGTGATTATAATCATTGTAATTCAGAAGAATTAAGAGAGACCTTATAGAAATATGTACAATATTGAAGGGAATATGTAAGATAGAAGTAGAAAGGATGTTTCCACTGGCGGGTGAAATCTGGAAAAGAGGGCACAGCTTAAAATGTGTTGCTAGAAAAGCGCAGTAGGTCAGGCAGCATCCAAGGAGCAGGAGAATCGACGTTTCGGGCATAACCCCTTCAGGAATTGGGTTGTGCGAATTGGGTTGAGAAGCACAGCAGATAAGGCAGCATCCAAGTTGGAAGATACATTTCAGTCAGAACCTCCATGAGGACTCCTCACTGCTGTTCCAACAATAATGCATTGCCCAACACCACCCAGAACAGAACAGCCAAATTGATCAGCACCGCATGAATGACACAATATCGACACAGATCCACTTCCTCCTCCACCAAATACTCAGACATGCAGGTTGTACCATCCACAAGATTAAGCGCAGAAATTCACCACACCTCCTTAAACAGTACCTTTCACATTCACAATCACGTCCATCTCAAAGAGGGCACAGCCTCAATATTAGACGGAGCAGATTCAGCACAGAATTGATAAGGAACTTTTTAAACAAAGGGTTGTTACTCTTTGGAATCCTCGATTCCTGATGAAGGATTTTTGCATGAAAGGTCAATTTGCCTGCTCATCAGATGCTGTCTCACCTGCTATGCGATTTGCAGCACTACACTCTTACATCTAATCTCCAACATGTGTAGTCCTCACTTTCATAATTAGAATTATTTGCCCAGTGAAGTAGTTGCCCCCACTTCAGTAAAAGTTTTTAAGGCTATGACCTTATTTTTGAACAATAAAGGAAGTAAGGGATACAGTGAGAGGACGGGTAAATGGATATGAACGCACGAAATGATCAGGCATGAACCTATTGAATGGCAGAGCAGACTCGAAGGGCTGGAGGGCTGACAGCTGCTCCTATTTCTGATATTTCATGACTGCATGTTTCACATCTTCAGCAATTGGAGGGGAAGATTCCACAGTACCGTGTGGGGAGGTGTTGGGAGTGATGGCAGAATGCATCAGTGTGTCCCAGATGGAAGGTTTCATGCGGAAGGCAGAGAAGGGAGGTGAGAGGAATATGTGTGGGGTGATGGCATTTTGCTGGAGCTCGGGGAATTGCAAAAAGCAATCGATGATCACTTGAAGCACCACAGCGCATAAAGCTGCAGAACAAGTTCTGGAAAATAGGATGACAGTGGATAGTCGCTTAATGCCTGACATTGGCAAGAAGGGCCAAAAGGCCTCTCTACTTGCTGTGAAAGTCCCAGTCTCTATGAGAAATTAATTGAACCAGCCTTTTGTGGCGACAAGATCAGTCAGAATCCGGGATATCTTCAGCAAGTAATGCAATTCTTTATTCCTTGAAGCCTATCTATCAGATTGCCTGCCATTACACACCACCTACGAAAAGCAACTAAAAATCTTCATTAACCGATTTTCACTCTCCAAGCCAGATCGTTATCCACTCCATCGTACAACTGTTCTTCTCCTTCTTTGGGTTCTTTCCCCACCTGTCGTTTATTCCTTTACAAGCCAGAAATAAGAAACATAACTAAATACTTCCTACTTGCCTGAATAAGTGCAGTATTGAAAAGCAT
>NW_025170244.1:0-1768 GCF_004010195.1 Chiloscyllium plagiosum | reverse complement strand
ATTTATATTCTTTCCATGATATTTGATTCCCAATAGTTCACTTACCTGTGTGGAGCCCCCATGTTGGTTGAGAGGTAGCTCCAGGCTCTGAATGATTTCTCATTGTCTCAATATGCAGTTGATGTGTGAACCTGCACTGTTCACAAATCTGTCAGCAGCCAAAATACCTTATTCCTGAATGAGTTAGCCATTCCCACCAGGTTGTAACCTCCATCGAAATACCAGTCTGTCTTCTCGGAGATAAAAGCTTTTTCCTTGAAACTTGGCACAAACCAGCAACTTTCCCTTCTCACCTTCAAAAAACCATGTTAAAGTAACACGTGTACCACTGGCAATAGATCCAGAGGAACAACATAGAGAAGTTTATCTGCGTAGTCTCTGCTTCACTGTCTGTCATGTTGGGGCATCAATGACATCTTCCTATTTCTGCATATTTACCTTGAAAGGCTGAATGGCCTCTTCCTGGTCACATGAAGAGGCTCAAAGACCTGACTTGGCAACTCCTTGTTCCTGTTAAACACCTCGATGTGCTGACGACACTCCTTCCCTCCTCGTGTAATCGGCAGGATGGACTGAATGGGCTATCCCTGGTGGTATTCAATAGTTTCAGTGGGTTGAATATATTCCGTTGAAAGCAGCTTGAGGTGCTGAATGAGCTCCTCTTATTTTACTGTAGAACACTAAAAAGAGACATTTCTAGTTAGACTGTTACAAGAATGCTGCCTTCACTTTAACAACACAGTTTGGATACTATCCAGGTCTTGCTGCACATGGACACGGACTGCTTCAGCAGTGGACAGGTGACAAATTATTCTTAATGTTGTGTGATCTTCAGAGAATACCTCCAATTCTAACTTTAAGATGTGGGAAAGACATTGAAACAGCTGAAGAAAGCTACCTTGAGGATGTAGGCCGAGATGTCCTGTGACTGAAATGATTGAGCCACACCAACCACAAATATCTTCCCTTGTACTGTGAATGCCTCTAACCAGTGGGGAGTTTACAATTCATTCGCATTACATTCTATTCTGTTCGGGGTTCATTGATACCATCCACAGTTAAATCCTGCCTTGATTTCAGGGTCAGTCACTCTTACGGCGTATTCATATAGTTTATTCATGTGAATAGGTCATGGTGTGTTTGTGAGGAGTGTTCCCTTCTCACAGAGGGTACTGACTGTCGGGAATTCTGTATTTCATAGAGGTAGTGGAGGTAGATCACTAAGATATTTGGAAGGGGGCACAATGGATATATGAGGCATCAGAATGTTGAGGGCTGCAGGGATTGAGCAGAAGAGAGGATTTGAGGCTTTTGCAGATCAGCTATTATTATATTGAAGGTAAAGACAGGCCTGAGGGGATGAATGATGTAATCGCGTATCTGATGTGCTCTCATTCTGTTATTGGGAAGTTATTTTCCTGAAAATTCTGTTATTGGATGTTGCAGCCAGGGAGACCAGAGGATTTTGTGGACCATCTCTGGTTGAGGTATGGGCGCTGTATTTACAGTGAATCTGAATCGGCAACATGACCAAGAAATGAAGACAGTTCTGTCAAGACAGAGGAGTGCGATATTTCACACCGTCAACTACTCTTTCTTTTCCCGAGAATATTGTCCAACGCCATGTCATACTGTGTGTGACAGTCTTCATCCGCTGAATGGTCTCCGTTGTTTCTGTGCACCAAGTCTGAGAGGTTCCTTGGAACATAGGAACATGGGACTGAGGAGAAGCATTGGTTATTAGACACTTTGAGCCTTCTCCACCAGG
>NW_025170243.1:0-1768 GCF_004010195.1 Chiloscyllium plagiosum | reverse complement strand
CAGTTACAGACCTACCCTACCAATTCAGTACCGAGTTATACAGTCACAGACCTATCCCAACAATTCAGTACGGGGATTATACAATCACAGACCTGACCTACCAATTCAGTACCGGGATTATACACTCACAGACCTACCCCACTAATTCAGTACCGGGATTATACAATCACAGACCTGACCTACCAATTCAGTAACGGGAGTATACAGTCAGAGACCTACCACACCAATTCAGTACCGGGTTATACAGTCACAGACCTGCCCCACCAATTCAGTACCGGGATTATACAGTCACAGACCTGTCCCATCAATTCAGTACCCGGGTTATACAGACACAGACCTACCCCACCAATTCAGTACCGGGATTATACAATCACAGACCTGTCCCACCAATTCAGTACCCGGGTTATACAGTCACAGACCTGCCCCACCATTTCAGTACCGGAATTATACAGTCACAGACCTACCCCACAAATTCAGTACCCGGGTTACACAGTCACAGACCTGTCCCACCAATTCAGTACCGGGATTATACAGTCACTGACCTACCACACCAATTCAGTACCAGAATTATACAGTCACAGACCTACCACACCAATTCAGTACCAGGATTATACAGTCACAGACCTACCCACCAATTCAGTACCGGGATTATACAGTCACAGACCTACCCAACAATTCATTACCGGGATTATACAGTCACAGACGTACCCACCAATTCAGTACCGGGATTATGCAGTCACAGACAAACCACACCAATTCAGTACCCTGGACATACAGTCACAGACCTACCCCACCAATTCAGTACCCGGATTATACAGTTACAGACCTGCCCCACCAATTCAGTACCGGGATTATACAGTCACAGACCTGCCACACCAATTCAGTACCGGGTTATAGAGTCACAGACCTGACCCACCAATTCAGTACCGGTATTATCCAGGCACAGACCTACCCCACCAATTTAGTACCGGGTTATACAGTCACAGACCTGCCCCACCAATTCAGTAACGGAAGAATACAATCACAGACCTGCCCCACCAATTCAGTACGGGGAATATACAGTCACAGACCTACCACACCAAATCAGTACCGGGATAATACAATCACAGACCTGCCCCACCAATTCAGTACGGGGAATATACAGTCACAGACCTACCACACCAAATCAGTACCGGGATTATACAGTCACAGACCTACCCCACCAATTCAGTACCCGGATTATACAGTCACAGACCAGCCCCACCAATTCAGTACCTGGGTTATACAGTCACAGACCTATCCCATCAATTCAGTACCCGGGTTATACAGTTACAGACCTACCCTACCAATTCAGTACCGGGTTATACAGTCACAGACCGTCCCCACCAATTCAGTACCGGGATTATACAATCACAGACCTGACCCACCAGTTCAGTACCCGGATTATACAGTCACAGACCTATCCTACCAATTCAGCACGGGGATTATACAGTCACAGACCTGTCCCATCAATTCAGTACCCGGGTTATACAGTCACAGACCTACCACACCAATTCAGTACGGGGATTATACAGTCACAGACCTGTCCCATCAATTCAGTACCCGGGTTATACAGTCACAGACCTACCACACCAATTCAGTACCGGGATTATACAATCACAGACCTGTCCCAATAATTCAGTACCCGGGTTATACAGTCACAGACCTGCCCCACCAAATCAGTACCGGAAGATAACAATCACAGACTTGCCCCACAAATTCAGTACGGGGAATATACAATCACAGACCT
>NW_025170242.1:0-1768 GCF_004010195.1 Chiloscyllium plagiosum | reverse complement strand
CAATAAAGTGAAGTATCTTTGGAAGTTTCTAAACGTAATGAATCTTTTTTTTCCAGAAACCAAAAGCACGTTGGATAACAGATATAAACCGATTCCTGGAGCATTCTACTGGTTTCAGTTTTTCAACCTGAAAATCAATATAAAATTCCACACACAACTTCCTGTTGTAAATCAGAAACAAAAACAGGATTTCCTGGAAAATCTCAGCAGATATGGCAACTTCTGTGAAGAGAAATCAAAGTTAACATTGTGGGTCTGAATGGTGTCCTTCCTCAGTTTGAATCTTTCTTTTTGTCAGTTTAGGATTCAAAACATTTTACATTGCGTCAGGCGTGATCTCAGCGATGCCCTGTACTAATGCAGTAAAACATTCCTACGATTAAACCCGATACCCTGAGCAGCATCATTCCATTTACTTTCCTAATCATTTGCTACACATGGTGACGAACTTCACATGATTCATACAACAATACTCACAAATCCCTTGTGTGTCACTGAGTTCTGAAATCTCTCACCATTTAAATAGTTACTGATTTTATATCCTTCTTCTAAAACACCCACTCTCATAATCCACATTAAACAGTTTCTGCTGAAGATTTTCGCACTAAACCACCCCTGTCTGCATCCTATTGCTGACTCCCTGCGTCCACTTGACAAAGCATTGAATGACTATCTTGATAAATTAGCTCATATAGCTTCAATCCATCGGGTCATCCAAATACCTGCAATTAGTGGAGTGCCTCAGAGATTAATCTGTACCAGTTTTCCAACCTGCAAACCAATAGTAATCTCGAAGCACTACTTCCTGCTATATTCAAGAGGCTGCTGTGAATGCTCAGCACCGAAGGCAGTTTGAATGGCCTCGTCCTGTGCTTTGTAGTGTGTACTGGAGGGCTGAATACCATCACCTCGTTTCTGTCAAACTCCTTAGAGGGGCATAATGGTCTCCCGCTGTCTTATTGCCTTACTGGCTGAATGTGGTCTTTCTCTCCCTCTGTAACAGCATTGAGGAGTGGATTGAGAGAACAACACAGGAGGTAGGATCATCAGTTGGCCAATCGCCCCCTCAGGCCTGCTGCAACATTCAGAATGCTCTTGGCTGATATGATTGTGTCTGAGCATCCTTTTCCTGTCTGTTCCCAAAAAACACTGACTCTGTTGTCTATCAATGGTCAGTACAGCTCAGCCTTGAATACCTTCAATAACCCAGTCTTCACTGTTCCCTGGGAATGTGAAAATCCACAAGGAGAAAAAAGTATCCTTAACTCAGTCTTAATTAGAAGCCGCTTATTTTATAATATATTTGATCAGATTAGATTAAATTAGAGTAAATTAGATTCCCTACAGTGTGGAAACAGGCCCTTTGGCCCAACCAGTCCATACCGACCTTCTGAAGAGTTACCCACCCAGACCCATTTCCCGCTGACTAATGCACCTAACATTATGGGCAATTTAACATGGCCAATTCACCTGACCTGCACTTCTTTGGACTGTGGGAGAAACCGGAGTACCCGGAGGGAACCCACGCAGACACGGGGAGAATGTGCAAAATGTGCCAACCTCACAAAAAAATCACCACTGCTTTTAAATAACAGGAAATGACAATAATTAGGAATAGACAAAAAACATTCAACCTTCCAAACATGCCCCACATTACCACTGACTATACTTTGGTTAAATATCAATCCAAGCCAGCCTGCAAGGCACTCTCACAAAGCAATTTCCAGCTATCAATGAATCATAAGAAAAGAGAACAGAATTAGCTCCA
>NW_025170241.1:0-1768 GCF_004010195.1 Chiloscyllium plagiosum | reverse complement strand
TCCTTGACCTTGAGAATTTTTTAAAACAGTCGGTGATCACTCCCTGTCAGTGATGACTCCCTGTCAGTGATCACTCCCAGACAGAGATCACTCCCAGACAGAGATCACTCCCAGACAGAGATCACTCCCAGACAGAGATCAACTCCTGACAGAGATCACTCCCAGACAGAGATCACCTCCTGACAGATCACTCCCTGTCGGTCATCACTCCCTGTCGGTCATCACTCCCTGACGGTGTTCACTCCCTGACGGTGTTCACTCCCTGACAGAGATCACTCCATAACTGTGATCATTCCCAAAACAGTCACCACTCCCTGTCGGTGATCACTCACTGTCGGTGATCACTCCCTGTCGGTGATCACGCCCTGACAGAGATCACTCCCTGTCGGTCATCACTCCCTGTCGGTCATCACTCCCTGTCTGTGATCACTCCCTGTCGGTGATCACTCCCTGTGTGGTGATCATTCCATGACAGAGATCACTCCCTGACAGAGATCACTCCCTGACAGAGATCACTCCCTGACAGAGATCACTCACTGACAGAGATCACTCCCTGACAGAGATCACTCCCTGACAGAGATCACTCCCTGACAGAGATCACTCCCTGACAGAGATCACTCCCTGACAGAGATCACTCCCTGACAGAGATTTGATCACACCCTCTCGGTGATCACTCCCTGTCGGTGATCACTCCCTGTCGGTGATCACTCCCTGTCGGTGATCACTCCCTGACAGAGATCACTCCCTGACGATCATCACTCCCTGTCGGTCATTACTCCATGTCGGTCATCACTCCCTGTCGGTGATCACTCCCTGTCGGTGATCACTCCCTGTCGGTGATCACGCCCTGTCGGTGATCACGCCCTGTCGGGGATCACGCCCTGTCGGTGATCACTCCCTGACAGAGATCACTCCCTGTCGGTGATCACTCCCTGTCGGTGATCATCCCTGTCGGTGATCACATCCTGTCGGTGATCACTCCCTGACAGAGATCACTCCCTGACAGAGATCACTCACTGACAGAGATCACCCTCTCGGTGGTCACTCACTGACAGAGATCACACTCTCGGTGTTCACTCCCTGTCGGTGATCACTCCCTGACAGAGAACACTCCCTGACAGAGATCACACCCTCTCGGTGTTCACTCCCTGTCGGTGATCACTCCCAGACAGAGATCCCTCCCAGACAGAGATCACTCCCTCTCGGTGTTCACTCACTGAGATCACACTCTCGGTGTTCCCTCCCAGACTGTGGTCACTCCCAGACTGTGGTCACTCCCAGACTGTGGTCACTCCCTGTCCGTGATCACTCCCTCTCGGTGTTCACTCACTGACTGTGATCATTCCCAGACTGTGATCACTCCCAGACTGTGATCACTCCCAGACTGTGATCAGACCCTGACGGTGATCACTCCCTGTCGGTGATCACTCTCTGTCGGTGATCACTCCCTGTCGGAGATCACTCCCTGGCAGAGATCACTCCCTGGCAGAGATCACTCCCTGATAGTGATCACTCCCTGTCGGTGATCACTCACTGACAGAGATCACTCCCTGACTGTGATCACTCCCTGACTGTGATCACTCCCAGACTGTGATCACTCCCAGACTGTGATCACTCCCTGACCGTGATCACTCCCTGACGGTGATCACCCACTGACAGAGATCACCCCCTGACAGAGATCACCCCCTGACAGAGATCACCCCCTGACGGTGATCACTCCCTGACTGTGATCACCCCCTGACTGTGATCACTCCCAGACTGTGATCAC
>NW_025170240.1:0-1768 GCF_004010195.1 Chiloscyllium plagiosum | reverse complement strand
ATCAAATCTGAGTGGATTGGGGCGAATATATGGGCATGTTTCTAGAATGGGACAGCTGGCAGGAAACAGTGAATAGAAATAAACAGACACGTGAAGCAACAACCTGACATTGTATTTAAGGTATGATTCTGTGATTATGACTATGTCCTAGACACTCCATCACCTTCCCCGGATATCTCCTGTTTAACCAGCAGGACAGACAAAGCAGAAGTGGTGGCACAGTGGCATACGATTGGAAGTGAATTGCTCTGGGAGTCCTCAACAGTGACTCTGAATCCCATGAAGTCTCCTGGCGTTAGTTTACCCATGGGAAAGGGAACCTCCTGCTGATTACCATGTACCAGCATCTCCCAACTGATGAATCAGTACTCCTCCAAGCTGACCAACACTTGGAGGAAGCAATGAGGGTGGCAAAGGAACAAAATCTACTCTGGGTTGGGAATGTCAATGTCCACAAAAAGAGTGGTTCAGCAGCAGCATTACTGATTCAGCTGGCCGTGTCCTAAAGGATATAACTGATAGACTGGGTCGACGGCATGTGGTGAAGGAACTGAAAAGAGGGAAAAGCTATACTTGACCACAGCCTTACTAATCTGCCAGTTGCAGAAGTATCTGTCCATGACAGTATCGGTAAGATTGACCACCGCATAGTCATTGTGAAGACAAAGACCCTCCTGCACATTGAGAATAACCTCCACCATTTTAGGTGGCACTATCACCGTGCTAACTGGGACAGACTTCGAACAGATCTATCTGGGTTTCCATAACGTGTTGTGGGTCATCAATAGCAGCAGAAGTGTACTCCAGCACAACCTCATGGCCTGGCATATACCCCTCACAACAATTACCATCAAACCAGAGGATCAACCTTGGTTCAATGAAGTGTGCAGGAGGGCAGGAGCAGCACCGGGCATACCTGAGAATGAGGTATCACCCTGGTGAAGCCACCAACAAGGACTGCTTGTGCGCCAAACAGCATAAGGAGTAAGTGATAGACAGAGCTAAGTGATCCCACAAGCAAAGGATCAGATCTACGCTCTGCAGTCCTTCCACTTCTCGTTGAGAATAGTTATGGACAATTAAACACGTCATTGGAGGAGGAGATTCGACGAGTATCCACATCCTTAATGATGGAAAATCCCAGCACTTCAGTGTTAAAGATAAGTTTGATACATTCGCAACAATCTTCAGTCAGAAGTGCTGAGTGGATGATGCACCTCAGCCTCCTCCAGTGGTCCTCAGCAATCCAGTTACAAGCCATCAGCCAATTTGATTCACTCCACGCGATATCCAGATTCATTTGGAGATACTGGATACCCCAGAGGGTACATTCTCTGACAACATTCTGTCGATAGTACTGAAAGGTTTTTCTCCAGACCTTGTCACTGCCCTCACCAAGCTGTTCCAATACCGTTACAACAATTACATTTCCCCGATTACGTGGAGATTTACCCCAAGTATCTCCTGTATATAAAAAGCAGAACAAATCCAATCCGGACAATTCCCACTGCATCAGTCTACTCTCGATCATCAGTAAAGTGGTGGAAGGTCTCAGTGCTTTCAAGCAACACATGCTCAGCAATACCCTGGTCAATGACACCCAGTTTGGTGTCCACCAGGGTCACTCAGCTCCTGACCTCATTACCTTGATTCAAACATGGACCAAAAAGCTGAATTGCAGAGGTGGGGTGAGAGTGACAGTCCTTTAAAACAAGGCTGCCTTCTCCCAAGTGTAACATCAAGGGGCGTAAACAAAGCTGGAATCAAT
>NW_025170239.1:0-1768 GCF_004010195.1 Chiloscyllium plagiosum | reverse complement strand
AAGGATTTAGCGTCTGTATGACGCGCAATCTTCTGTATCCTTTCCTTTTTTAAGGATAAGAGAGATATTTGCCTCTTTCAGCGATGGCGGGAGAAAGCCCTGACTGTATACGTAATTATACATGTCCATAAGTGGACCAGCCAACATTTCTGTAAATTCTTTATAGAATTCAGCTTGAAAACCACCTGGCCCAGGTGCCTTACCACTCCAAAGTTGCCTGATTGCGTCGAGTATTTCTTGGATTGTTAGGGGAGCATTTAAGACCGATACCTGTTCCAGAGTTAGGCCCGAAAAGGTCAGATTTTTTAAAAATGATTGCATCTTCCTAGTCCTATCTTCACAATTCTGCGATTTATATAAATCAGAATAAAATTTTCTAAAGATTGCATTAATCCTTTTATGATCATGAGTCAAAATACCCATACTTTCCTTGATAGACGTGATAGTTTGAGGGGCCTTTTTTTTCTTTGCAAGAAATGCTAAGTATCTACCTGGTTTGTCGCCAAATTCATATAACCTTTGTTTTGCAAATAATATTTCCCTCTTAGCCGTTTGGGTAAGCGTAGTGTTTAGAGCTGTCCTAAGGGCCGTAATCCTTTGCAATTTGATAATAGATGGTCTATCAGCGTATGCTGTTTCAGCTGCTTTTAAGCGAGCTTCGAGCAGACGCTGTTGTCCTCCCTTTAATTTTTTCTGGGTCGCTGTGTAGTAGATGATCAAACCTCGCGCGTAAGCTTTGATGGTCTCCCACATCATTGATGGGTTGCGAGCCGTACCTAAATTAATTTCTAAAAAAGTTTTAAATTCTTGAGAGAAGTACTTTACAATTTACTATCTTTCATTAGGAAGGGGTCCATACGCCAATGCCGAGGGGATGTCCTGTTGTTCCTTGCCTTGATTTCCATATATACAGCAGCGTGGTCGGAAATTACTATACTACCTATTTTATAGGATGATATGGAATTTTTAAAAATCGAGGGGGCAAAAAACTATCAATTCTGGTATGACATTTATGTGGATTGGAGTAAAAAGAAAAATCTCTGCCCTGTGGATGAAGACATCCCCATTCATCTACTAATCCTAATTCTTTGTTCAGATCCACCAGTTGTCTAGATCTGGGAGATACTCCTGCAGTACTCTTGGGAATCCTATCTATTTCCGGATCCATAATACAATTAAAGTCTCCCCCTATAATTGTATGACGGGCACCGAGAGCCATCAATTTCTGAGAAGGCTTCCATTATAAATTTAAAGGGGTGTGCCGGGGGGGCAGTACAAATTTAAAATCCCATATTCCACTCCATTTATAAGGGCTTTAATCAGAATATATTGTCCAGATTTGTCTTTTATCTGATTTAGGATTTTGAAAGTGAAATTCTTCCAAATAAGAATAACAACTCCCCTACGTTTTGAGTTAAAAGAAGAAAAAAAGGCCTGATCAAATCCCCCCTGTCGTAATTTCAAGTGTTCTTTATCCAACAGGTGTGTCTCCTGTAGGAGAGCTATATCAATTCTTTCTTTCTTGAGATTTGATAATATTTTCTTCCTTTCGACTGGCGAATTACTCCCCTTGACATTCCAGGTGCACCACTTAACTGACTGATGAACATAATCGTCCGGGCAAATTTGAGACCCCTCGGGAGGGGAAACCCTATCCAGAACATCCCGAGCATAGAGCATATAAAATTCACAAAAATAAAGGCTCTCTAATACACTCACAACAGTATAATAAAAAACTATTTCTAAATAATAAAAAAAACTTATTTAA
>NW_025170238.1:0-1768 GCF_004010195.1 Chiloscyllium plagiosum | reverse complement strand
TACTAGATTTTAAAACAGACAAAAAACTTTATTTCTCCAACTGCAAAATGAAACACAAAGAAACCGACAGAAATCAACCCATCCAGCTAGAATTTATTATGATGCTCCGAATACAAACAAAGGTCCAAATAACCAATCTCCCTTTAAAAAAAAACACAGTATACATGCAACACATGCTCACCGGTTGAAGTTGAAGGGCAGGAAAGATAGAGAGAGAGTTTCGCACATTTCCCTTTTTAACTTGCCAGTTCAAACTCAACTACAAACTGCTCAGTTCAGCTAGCTAAAGAGCTTACCACTACAATTTCATCATGTAGGTCACTTCTAATGCATGACCACTTGGCCTATCTCATCTGATCACATATTAACGAAAGGGATCTCAAAATCATTTTCAACTCCGGACCAAACCAGACTGATTGGAGTCTGACCCAGTTTATTTCCCCTCTGAGAAAAATCAAGGATAGAGTATCCTTGAGCCAAGGGACAGCATTTAGAGTGAAAAAGGGACTAGCGTTATGACAATCACGGTTGAGCTATTGTCACTGTGAGTATTTGAAGAAAAGCTGATAATGATGCAGCATTACGTCAAATCCCGGTAGGAAATATTTCAGATTTAGCTCTGGCTCTTCAAACCCACAATCAGCTCGGAAATGAAAGAAAAGTTAAAACATTTCTTCCCAGCATCAGCTCAGCACACATCTTGCCTGTTTGAGGTAGTTAGTTACCTTTGCGAGCTACGAGATTATCATTCAGACGTTCTCTTGCAGTGCTGAATAACATTAAGTGTGCGGTTTCTGTGAACAGCTTTTATTCTGTCCCAGTTGCATTTTATGTGGTCCGGCCTTTTGTGGTGTCACTTCTGGGTCTTCCCTGCAGCGGCCTGTACACTGGTTCCATCTCTATGCATTTGCTGATAGCCTTTTTGAGTGAAAACCAGGCTTCCAATTACTCTCTGGTGTGTTTTAATTCGCTTGTCTTGGAGTAGTTACATTGTCATAGTCAAATTGATGGCCGTCTTGGTCTACGAAGTAGGGAGTAGATCTGGTAAGAGTGTCCTTGGAGGGATAGTGCGGACTCAATGTACTGAATGGCCTGCTGCCAGAGTATTGGGAATCTATCATTCCAGTATGATATGTGAAAGCATGAAATTATTTTAATGTAATGGAAATTGCAAAGTAACATTTCAGAAAAAGTGGTTCGCTGACTCCCTATCAGCAGCAGCTCAACTGATGGAGACAAAAGCTATGGATTCTACTGACACTTAATCACAGAATTGCAGACAGTAGTTCACCCTCAGGGAAAATTTGATTACTCAATTTCATTGTCCGAGTGCCGAATAGGTAATTGTGTCGTGGAAAGTTAGATCATTTGTTTATTCACCGACTCTGATTAAAGTGGCTGGTGTAACTTTGCTGATCCTCTGAGATCTCTTACGATGAATAAATAAAGGATGATTTGATACTGACAACAATTCATTTTCTGTTGATTTGAAATTCGTTTAGATTCTCAAAGACGATGCATGGTCCAGCGAATGGGCTCTTTTTTGCCGTTTGCTATCCCATTCTCGCTCTTATTGGTGCACCTGGTAAGTAAAGAATAGCTATGATGCTGTTTCTTCTTAAGAGATGTTTTACTGATCCTTTTTCAAGATCTGTTTAATCTTTCTTTGCTTATCCCAAAGTTGCCTCACTGTGATAAAATTAATCATGGAACTTAACAATATGTTATTTAATTTTATTGTTGTTGTTTTGAAAGCTATATCATTTGT
>NW_025170237.1:0-1768 GCF_004010195.1 Chiloscyllium plagiosum | reverse complement strand
CAACTCAATGGCCTCATGTTAACCCTATGTAATTCCCTCTAGCCACCCTGTGACGGCTTCCACTTCCTGCTTTACAGACTTAAGGAGGCTGAATGGACTGATCCTGTTGCTGTGTATCTTGATACTGGTGTTGCATAGCCGACACTGGATACTGTGTTGCAGGTTTGAGAGACTGATTGGGCTCATCAGGATAGCATTCTCCTGTACTGGTTGAACAGGGTCGAAGGCTTCAATATCCTTCAGCTGTTCCTGTGTAATCGGTTGGAGAAGTGTAATGGAATCCTCCATTTACTGTGCAATTGGCTTCTGTTTCTGATACCTTCCAGTGTTCAATGTAAAAGTAAGATCATTTTTCAATCTTGTAAACTCCAATGGGCTTGGGATCAACCTGATCATCTTTTTCGGATAAATTCATAACTTCACTGCAGGAATCAGTTGAGCGTGCCAACACGGCTACCAAAGTCTGACATGCTTTTTTTAGTGTGGAAATTAACTCTTGACACACGAATCTTGATGTGATCTCACGAAGATACTGTATGGCAGCAGCAATACTTTCCAAGCCTGCTATAAAGTTCCCACTCTCTTTAGAGCAGTTTTAGTTGTCTGGTGGAATACACAGCATTGCTGAAATATCATTGTCCTTCTGCACTCCAAACAAAAAGGAGATCTGGTGTAAATATCATAATGACAGTTGAGAGGAATATGAGAAGATGCAGAGGTGTGATCTTAAACGAAGTCAAAATAGGTCTGGCTGCATCCATCGTGCATCACCCCACAACCCATATCGCCCAAACTCTACTGAACCTGGTAAAATAGAGCTTAGAACAGACTAGCATTAACGAAGTCAAAATAGGTCTGGCTGAATCCATCGTGCATCACCCCACAACCCATGTCGCCCAAACTCTACTGAACCTGGTAAAATAGAGCTTAGAACAGACGAGCATTGATGGAAGTTATATATCAAAGTGAAAATGGTGACACAAATGTCGGGCATGTTCGAAAACAGGAAATTGGATATAGAAGTTTGTGAGTACTGCAGTAACAATGTAAGTTATAGGACATCTCTAGATACATCTAAACCGGCTCAATCCAAATGAATGTTAATGCTCGGAAAAACGGATTTCACGAGTGTGTATAAGCTGGCTTGGTTTAATAGTGAGTTGACCATAAAGCGAGAGATCAAGCTGTTTTGGAGTTGATACTGTGTGATTAGAAGACGTCATTGAAAACCTTATGGTGAAGGAGTTTTTTGGGAATTTTGATCATAGCACATTTTTCTTTCACAATAATATTTGAATACAAGACGGTTGATGATTTCTGTTTTGGAAATTTTGTCCAATAACCTGAGTCATTCATGTAAAGAAGATGTGAGGGCAAGTTGACTTCAGTGAATTGGAAAATGAATTGGAAGACAGACACTGCCTTTTAAGTAACGAAACACTTTCAGGTGTACAATTCACATTTATCCCTTCAAGATGAAAACATCAAAAGGGAAAGGTGATTCAATAATGGTAAACAAAAGGTAAGATGACATTATATCAGAATAAGCAGCTACGATAAATTGAAAATATTGTGAAAAACCATTGATTCAGGGAAGATTTGGACCCAAGCATGGTGAAGCAAGAAGCTAATAAGTCAATAAGAAAGAGAACAAGTTTGTAAAGTAACTGGAATCATAAATATTGGCGAAAACATTCTACCGATAATTAAAAGAAAAAGCAAGCAAGGTCAATTATGGAATGGTGAGTGTGCAAACAGGATTTTATTT
>NW_025170236.1:0-1768 GCF_004010195.1 Chiloscyllium plagiosum | reverse complement strand
GTGGTCCCATTCCTGCAGCATGGACTGAAATCATTGAGTAGCCTCCTGCCAGTTTTAGTGTGTCGGACACGGGCAGAGTTTGATGTGAGCTCTGGCTCCCTGTCCCAGTCTCTGATCTCACTGACCTCAGCAGCAGCAGCAGCAGCAGCAGCAGCACAGTGAAACACCGAGCTCTCACCTCCCCCAGTTTTAACTCTGCTCAACCACACAACCACAGAATTGTTCCACTGCACAAGGAGACCACTCTGCCCATCCTGTCTGAAACAGCTCTCTGAATGAGCAATTTATCGAGTGTCATTCTCCTGCCTTCTCCCTGTCACCCTGCACATTGTTCCTTTTCAAATAACAGTCTCATTCCCTTCGGAATGTTTCAATTGAAGCTGCTTCCACCACACTCTCAGGCAGGGCATTCCACACCTTAACCACTCACTGGCTGAAAATGTTTTTACTTTTGTTTCTTTGAACAATTACTTTCAATCTGTGGCCTCTCGCACTCAGTCCTTCTCCTGATTGGGAACATTTTCTCCCTATTTACTGTATCCAAACCCCTCGTGATGCTGAATTCCTTGAACTAACCTCCTCTCAGCCTTCTCTTCTCCAAGGAAGACAGTCCCAACTTCTCCGATCCACCTTCATCACTGACATGTGAGCAGAGAGATCTCGGTGCCCATATACATAGATTCCTGAAAGTTGCTACCCAGGTTGATAGGGTTGTTAAGAAGGTATAAGGTGTGTTAGGTTTTATTGGCAGAGCGATTGAGTTTCAGAGCCATGAGGTCATGTTGCAGGTGTACAAAACTCTGGTGCGGCCGCACTTGGGGTATTGTGTACAGTTCTGGTCACAGCATTATCGGGAGGATATGGAAGCTTTGGAAAGGATTCAGAGGAGATTGACTAGGATGTTGCCTGGTATGGAGGCAAGATCTTAAGAGGAAAGGCTAAGGGACTTGAGACTGTTTTCATGAGAGAGAAGAAGGTTGAAAGATGACTTAATTGAGACACACAAGATAATCAGAGGATTAGAAAGGGTGGACAGTGAGAGGTTTTATCCCCAGATGGTGATGGATAGCATGAGGGGACATTGCTTCAAATTGAGGGATGATAGATATAGGACAGATATCAGAGGTAGTTTCTTTATTCAGAGAGTATTAGGGGAGTGGAATGCACTCCCCTATGGTGTATATGAATTTCAGTAAGGCATTTCATAAGGTTCCTCAGAGTAGGCTATTGCACAAAATATAGAGGCATGAGATTGAGGGTGGTTTAGCGGTTTGGATCAGAAATTGGCTTGCTGAAAAAAGACAGAGGGTGGTGGTTGATGGAAAATGTTCATCCTGCAGTTCAGTTACTAGTGGTGTACTACAAGGATCTGTTTTGGGGTCATTGTTAATTGTCATTTTTATAAATGAGCTCGATGAGGGTGCAGAAGGATGGGTTAGTAAATTTGCGAATGACACTGAGGTCAGTGTAGTTGTGGATAATGACGAAAGATAGTGTAGATTACACAGGTATATAGGTAAGCTGCAGAGGTGGTCTGAGAGGTGACAAATGGAGTTTAATGCGGAGAAGTGTGAGATGATTCATTTTGGAAGGTGCATCAGGAATAAAGAGTACTGGGCTAATGGTAAGTGGGATGCACTCAGGGAATTCCTGTACTAGCTGCTTGGTCCTCTTGCTCCCCCATTCTCTCTCTCCCTGCATACTCTGAAACTGCAGTTTGACCATATCTCGAAATGTGCTCTCCACGGTGCTCTCAGCCTCACGGATG
>NW_025170235.1:0-1768 GCF_004010195.1 Chiloscyllium plagiosum | reverse complement strand
TCTCTATATTAGGCAAAGGGACTGCTGCTCTCTGTATTATACACAGGGACTGTTGATCCCTGTATTAGACATGGGAACTGCTGTTCTCTATATTTTACATGGGAACTGCTGTTCTCTCATAATAGACACAGGGACTGCTGTTCTCTATATTATACACAGGGACTGCTGATCCCTATATTAGACATGGGAACTGCTGTTCTCTATATTATACACAGGGACAGGTGTTCTCTATATTAGACATTGGAATTGCTGTTCCCTGTATAATACGCAGGAACTCCTGTTTCTTTCTGAGACATGGGAAAAGCTGTTCTCTCAATTCTATACAGGAACTTCTGTTCTCTATATTAGTCATGGGAACTGTTGATCGCCAAACTATGCACAGAAACTGCTGGTCTCTATGTTTTACATGGGAACTGCTGTTCTCTATATTATACACAGGGACTGCTGGTCCCTATATTAGACATGGGAACTGCTGTTCTCTATATTATACACAGGGACAGCTGTTCTCTATATTAGACATGGGAGCTGCTATTCTCTATATTATACACAGGGATTGCTGTTCTCGAAATGAGACATGGGAACTGCTGTTCGTGAAATTATGCACAGGAACTGCTGTTCTCTATATTAAACACAGGAACTGCTGTTTTCTATATTAGACATGGGAACTGCTGTTCTCTATATTATACACAGGAACTGCTGTTTTCTATTTATACACAGGGACTGCTGTTCTCTATATTAGACATGGGAACTGCTGTTCTCTATATTATACACAGGGACACCTGATCTCATAATTAGACACAGGGACTGCTGTTCTCAATATTATATACAGGGACAGCTGTTCTCTATATTAGACATGGGAACTGCTCTTCTCTATAGGAGACACAGGGACTGCTGTTTCCTATATTTGACATGGGAACTGCTGTTCTCTATACTATACACATGGACAGCTGTTCTCTGTATTAGACATGGGAACTGCTGTTCCCTGTATTATACACAGGAACTGCTGTTTCTTTCTTAGACATGGTAACTGCTGTTCTCTATATTATACACACGGATAGCTGTTCTCTATATTAGACATGGTAACTGCTGTTCTCTATATTATACACAGGGACAGCTGTTTTCTATATTAGACGTGGGAACTGTTGTTTTCTATATTATACACAGGTACTGCTGTTCTCTATATTAGACGTGGGAACTGCTGTTCATTATATTATACATAGGGACAGATGTTCTCTATATTAGACATGGGTACTGCTATTCTCTATATTATACACTGGGACTGCTGATCCCTATACTAGACATGGGAACTGCTGTTCTCTATATTATACACAAGCACTGCTGTTCTCTATATTAGATATGGGAACTGCTGTTCTGTATATTATACCCAGGGACTGCTGTTCACTTTATTATACATAGGGACTGCTGTTCTTTATGTTGTACATGGGAACTGATGTTCCCTGTACTATACGCAGCTACTGCGGTTCTCTATATTAGAGACTGGTGTTCTCTATATTAGACAGGGGAACTGCTGTTCTCTATATTATGCACAGGGACAGCTGTTCTCTATATTAGAATGGGAACTGCTGTTCTCTATATGATACACAGGCTCTGCTCTTCTCTAAATTAGACATGGGAATTGCTGTTCTGTATATTATACCCAGGGACTGCTGTTCTCAATATTATATACAGGGACAGCTGTTCTCTATATTAGAGATGGGAACTGCTGTTCTCTATGTTATACACAGGGACTGCTGTTCTTTGTATGAGA
>NW_025170234.1:0-1768 GCF_004010195.1 Chiloscyllium plagiosum | reverse complement strand
CCCTTCTAAGTCTTTGCCCTGTCACCTTCCCCCAATGCCATCTAGCTCTGGACGCCACTACACTGGGAAAAAGATCTTGTCCATTCAGACTATCCATGCCCCTTAGGACTTTTTAAAACCTCTATCATGTCACCATTTAGCCTCTGACAGTCCGGGGGAAAAGGCCTCAACCTGTTCATCATCGCCCTGTAGCTCAAACCCTCAAGTTCCAGAAAATCTTGTAGATCTTTTCTGAAGTCTTTCAAGCTTAACAACATCCATCCTTTAGCAGAGTCAACTGACATGTTCGCAGTATTCTTTAGGTGGCCTCACATACGTCCTGTGCAAGCGCAACACGCTATCCCAACTCTTGTACTCAATGTTCTGACCGATTAACCAAGCATGCCAACCACGTTCCTCAGCACTCTACCGACCTAAACTCCACTTGCAAGGAACTATGAATCTTCACCCGTTGGTCTCTTTGTTCAGCAACATTTCCCAGGGCACTACCCCGCTTTAACTTACAAAAATGCAAAACCTCACAAATATATAATTAAACTCCATCTGCCAGTCCTTAGCACATTGATGGCCAAGGATCCTGTTATATTCTGAGATAATCTTCTTCACTGTCCACTGCACCAATTTGGTGATGTTATCTGTGAACTTACTAACCATGCCTCCGATAATCACATCAAAGTTGTTTATATCCGTGATAAAAAATAATGAGCTCAGTACTGATTCTTTTAGCACACCGCTGGCCACAGTTCTTCAGTCTGGAAAATAATCCCTTACCTTCAATCCCATTCTGTATCCAGTTGCCTAGCTTTTCCTCGATTACATATAACCAAATTTTAGTAGTCTATCTGAAGTCTGTGTAAACAATGTACACCAAAGTGTCTTCTTCAATCTTCTTTCTCATCTCTTCATAATACTCAATCACATTAATTAGACATGGTTTCCATCACAGAAATCCATATTGACTATCCCTCATCAGTCATTGTCTTTATAAATAGATGTAAATCCTATCCCTCAGAATCCCCTCCAACGAACTCCTCGACACTGACGTTGGCTGATTGAGTCGATAATTCCAAGCGTTTGTTTTTTGGCTTACTGCTCCCTTTTCTAGCCCCACTCCTCCACTGGCCACAAAAAATAATTATAACTAGGTTGGTGAAATGGCCAATGATATAGTTGTCAGAGTGTGTCAGGGTCAGTGTTTGCAACAAGTCAGGCAGATTTCTTTATTCTGCTAAAAAAAAACATGCCTATGACCAAAACAAAGTTGCTCAAACTATGTTGGAAAGAGGAATGACGAGAAGATATTGCAAATATGTACATTGATATTTCTCTTTGAAAAATATTGAGAAACACACATACACACACAAACACACACGTATTGTCGATAACTAACTGAAAAGAAAAATATCTGCAAAGTTAACTTGAAAGAACATTGTCCAAATATAATTCGAACTTATGACCAAAGGAAAAATGAGAGTTTGACCCAAATGCTGTTCTATTTGTAGAGTCATCAAGTCTTAGAGCATGGAGAGAGGCAGAGAGGCCCTTTGGCCCAAACCCGACCATGCTGACCCAATTATTCATCCACACTGACCTCATTTCCCAGCACTTGGCCCATAGCATTCTCGTCCTTTCCTGTCCATGTACTTGCCCAAATGCCGTTTAAATATCGTTATTAAATACTTCAACCACTTCCGTTGGCAGCTCATTTCCTATGTGTACCACTCTCTGTGTAAAACAGTTTCCATCAGTTTCCCCTTTATTCATTCCC
>NW_025170233.1:0-1768 GCF_004010195.1 Chiloscyllium plagiosum | reverse complement strand
ATTGTTTGATTAGCTTCTTTAAATTTACCTCGCTGTGGTTAACATTCCAAATGTGGAAAGTTGTGAGAATTATTTGGTGTTGCTAGAGCAGTTAAATAGAAAACAATTAGTGGTGTACATAAAGTCTGTGCACTGGTTAGCTGTTGGTTTGCAATCCTGTTATTCAGTGACAGATTGAATTATATTATCTTTTCTGAGGGGAAAAAGCAATTAATTTCATTTTGTTTTGGCATTCAAGTATCTTTCCCATCTTACTTGCATGCTGTCATCACCTTAGAACGTGAGCTCTGCTGAACTGTTTCAATTGTCATTGGTGATCTGCAGTCAGAATGTGATTATGAGTGATAAGGTTAGTTAAGAAAAGTACAGACGTCAAAATGGGAAAAAAGACAATGTACAAAGGAATGCTGAAAATAAATATAAGAATAGATGTACGAACATGTGTATATTCATTTTAAGGAGTTACCAAAGTGACCACAGTCCGAGAGAAAATTAAGAATGAAAAATAAGGTAATGAAAATTTAAGGGTTTTGGTGTTTCCATTTTTTTTTACTATGGACACAGTAATAATTCGTTAGAAATAGTGGTACTGCGGAACAGGCAGGGATAGACAATCTTGGGAAATATGCAACCCACAGAAGAAGGTAATTGAGTGAAGGCTGAAAGCTTTTGGACTCATGAATATCCGAATCCTGATAGAATTCCTACTCCAATCAGAAAAAACCCGATTATTGGGATTATTGTTGCATTGGTGTTGATTTAAATGAATGAGCCTTTTATTCATAGAAGGTTCCAATACATTGACCGGTTCAAATTCAACTAATCTATTTTTAAAAATACTCTCCACAGAAAATTGGCAACTATAGGCCAGTTATAGAAATCCTGTTATAAGGAAAATGGCAGAACTCATCATCGAGCTGTTTAAGGCATATCATTCGACTGCAGACAGAGGAATCTACCAAGTTTCTGTCAAGGAGAAATCATATTGAAACAATATAGTGGAGTTCTTTGTAGGAAACTATGAAAATGTGTTGGAAGTAAAAAGAGCTGCTGGACAGACTAATTAGATCAACAGATTGCATTTAATAATGCGCCAGTTAAAAAAAAAACAAGCAAAGTAAACTTCATCACTTTGACATAAAACACGGTGGCATGGACACACATTGGATGGTGAACACAGCCTCTTCATATTTTGAGTCCCTTTTTTATATAGATATTTTTATTAGAAATTTAACATTTTAACAAGTTTACAAAAATAAACAAAACTCTCAGATATAAACATTGATATACAATTAGCTCAAATATACAATAGCCAAAATTTAACAAAAAAAAACCCGTATTTGTGCGGGATTCCTCCGCCGAGGGGCTGCGGACCAGCCAGGTTTGTAATCTCAGTTAAATAAAAGCCCTTGTTAGGATAGCCGAAATATCTGTATTTATGTAATTCAAAAAGGGCTGCCATATTTTATAAAATAATTCGGTCTTTCGGTGCACCATATTTGTAAGGAAGTCAAGGGGAATACAGAATAATTAGTCTGTGCCAATTTGAAAATCCAGGGGGGCCCTCAGCCGCCCAGTTCACCAAAATATTTTTCCTTGCACAGAGAGAAAGAATAGAAAATAGTCTCTTCCCGTACGTGTCCAGGGAGGGAAAGTTCGAAAAGCCCAAGTAAAATTTCTGTCAGGGTACTTGCTACTTTAGTCCAATATCTACGGATCTTATGACAGGTCTATATGCAATGTACAAGAGTGCCCACCTCTATTTTGC
>NW_025170232.1:0-1768 GCF_004010195.1 Chiloscyllium plagiosum | reverse complement strand
ACGAGGGGGCACAGCTTTAAATTGAGGGGTGATTGACATAGGACAGATGTCAGAGGTAGTTTCTTTACTCAGAGAGTAGTAAGGGTAGGGAATGCTTTGCCTGCAACGGTAGTAGATTCGCCAACTTTAAGTACATTTAAATCGTCATTGGACATGCATATGGACGTATAGGAGTAGTGTAGGTTAGATGGGCTTCAGATTGGTATGGCGACGCAACATCGAGGACCGAAGAGCTTGTACTGCGCTGTAATGTTCAATGTTCTAACCACCATCGATGCAAGTGAGAAGCTGCGCCAGGTGAGGTCGTCGCTCGCAGTTTCGGAATTTCTCGTACCTGTGTACCATCAGAGAAGGATCTTCCACTCACTGAAAGCATCACTGGAGCCACATCCGTATACTCATCGCTATCGCCATTACATGTCGTATCTTTGGGGCTGCACCACTCAGTTTCTCTGATTCAGTGTCTGGCAACAGGTATCATAGGATCGTTTGCAGTATTGAGTGCTTCCTTGATTGAGGAAATTGCTAAAGAAACGATGTTAAGCGACATTGTTATTGAAAAATAGATTTCGGCAATACCGTGAACTATCTCCCGATCCTTTGAATTTTATTAGAAATCTATCAAGCACAGTCTTCAACAAACTCAGAGTGTGCTGAATCTTTCAATTCAGCGTCGTATAGGCTGTGCAGATTGCGAGTTCGCTCATCACAGTCACTGTTTGACACGTATCCCTTTTGTGCATGGATTGCACACGATCTGCCACTATCCGTATTTGGTTTTGCTTCGTGATTATCCTTGAGGCACCGGGAGCCACGTTTGTGTTGTGGTTACCGCAAGATTAGTTCGAATATGAATTACGCATTTTTGATCCTGTTTCAATCAACGTAATATGTGCTGACCAAACGCTGGAAGGAATCAATCTTATTTGTTTTTCACATGAAAATCTTCTTCAAGGTCATGATCTTGTTCCTTCAAACACACGCGGCTGCAATGCCCTGCACTTCATATTTCAGGTATCAACCCCCCCCCCCCCCCCCCCCCCCCCCACTCTTGAAGGTTTCTCTCCCTCCCACAAAATCCAGCCCTTCTCCCGTTGTGAGGCACTGCACAGTCTGACACTCAATTAAAACTCTTCATTCTTTGTTGCTGCAGTCACTGTTGTTAGGTGAACATGCCACAATTCCAACAACAGGACCTGCGAACCAGTCAATCCATTTGTGTACTGCGGTTGTGAGATTAGTCATCATGTAGCTGCTTTTACTGACATGGCTCAAGGATTATTGGAGCAGCAGGCTCAGGGAAATAACATAGTGCAGGATTGAAAAAAGATATTTTATTCGAAAAAGCCAGTTTCTGAGGATTTTTGCGTCATTTATTTGATTTGTTCATACCGCTTTGCCTGGATTATTGTGTCCAGTTCTGTAATTCACACAGTAGCAGGGACGTGATAGCATTGGAACATGTGCAGAATAGATTTAGCAGGATATTATCTGGTTAAATAGTTTCAGTTATGAAGAGAGGTTGGAAATACTGACGTAGTTAGCCTTTGAGCTGAGGAGAATATAAGGAGACATGATTGAGATGTACAAAGTAACGAGGGAAAAAGGCAGAGTCGACTGAATGAAACCTTTGCTCTTGATCAATAACCAGGAGGCGTAGATTTAATATAAGAGGAAGAAATGTTTAGTTAATATACATTTAATACATTATCAGTCAGTGCGTGGTTAAATCTGCATAGGTTGTCTGTAAGGTTTCATGAGTCAGAAA
>NW_025170231.1:0-1768 GCF_004010195.1 Chiloscyllium plagiosum | reverse complement strand
ACTTCAGGACCTATTCCTGCCCGGGCTGCAATTATGCAGCTCCAGGCATAGTGAAAAAGAGTTAAATCACCCAACTGGTAAACCAGAATGTATACACCAGTTCAGAGATGTCATTACATACCTCAGAAGTAGGTGGAACTGAACTCCAGTCTTGTGGCTCAGGGGTAGAGACTGCCACTGCACTAAAGAGCTCTTCTCAAAACTCATTAGCTCTACCAGTATTTGTATGCTATCAGCTGGACAGGGATTTCTTAATTAGCACTAATTTGCACATAATTTGTGGACTGGACATTGGGCAGTATAGTAGCTACTAAGAGACCCCTTGGCCTTGCTTCTGGCTCCTTTGCCACAAACTCTAGTACAAAGAACAAAGAAAATTTACAGCCCAGGAACAGGCCCTTTGGCCCTCCAAACCTGAGCTGATCCAAATCCACTGTCTAAACTTATCACCAAATTCCTAAGGATCTGTATCCCTCTGCTCCCCACTTACTCATGCATCTCTCCAGACACACCTTAAATGAATCTACCGTGCCTGCCTCCAGTAATCCACTTCACCTCTTACTCCTCTATGAAGCACTTACTTGACACATTAGGTCTCATGACCTTCACTGTGTAGTCAGCAACAGCACTTGTTGGTCCAGTCCCTCCGCCTTTTGTGGACCTGATTTCAGAGAAAGGCCCACTGCTGCCCTCCAAACTGCCTGATTGGAGAATGATATGGCAGGGCACGGCTCTGAATAATTAGGTTGGCTCTGGGATGAGCTTTTCAGTAAATAAATGTGACAGCTGATGCAAACAGAAGATTCTGCTCATGGACTCTGTTTCTTTCCACAGATGTTTCCAGCATCTGCAGTACTCTGCTTTTGTATTAGTGTGTGAAAAATGAAAGTTAATGTGAGAAATAAGCTTGGAGGAAGATTTTGGAACTCCACTCTCTCCCACCATTTCCATTGTCAGCATTTCCGGAATCTTCAGAGTCTCACAAAGGAATTCAGCAATCAAGGCTGAGAACACCCAATCCTACCATATCATTGGTAACAGGGCTGGGAAAAAATAACTATCACGCAGTCAAATGATAAAATGGCCATGCATTGTAACACAGGATCTAAGAGATGTTTCTGACTCAAATCTCTGAGCCAGCAGCAACTAAACATGAGCTGGTGAATATATAGCATGTAGATACCTTATGAGACAACACGCTTGGTGTTTGCCACTCTTCCTGGTTTCAGGACAATAACATTTTTCTGCTACAGTGTACAGTGGCCTCGTAGAACCTGGATGTCCTTGGAAATTGGAAAGTGGATGAATAGTTGCTAGAGAACCTTGCATTGACCCTCAATGACAATCACAAGATATGGACATGAAATACTATAAAGATATTTAAAATATATCATTCAATTATGAAATGTTTCTGCATATTGTGACAAGATGTGTTTTTAACAGGGATTTGCTCTTTCTGTTTCTCTTGAAGAAGTGTCGTAAACCTGGTGGCAAGGTGTCTGCTCCAAGGAGAGTAGAGTAAATAGCTTTGGATTTTTTTAAAAGTAGACAAAAGAATTATGACTGGGTGGAGTCAGGCTCACACAAACCAGGATTTTAGTTTTTGCTTTCAGTTGCTGAAGTTGGAGTTTTTGGATTTGATATCTCTCTCTTTATGTCTCTGTCTCTGTCTCCCTCTCTCTCTCTCCCTGTCTGTCTGTCTCTCTCTCGCTGTCTCTTTATTCTCTCTCTCTGTTTCTTTCTTCTCTCTCTCTGTCTCTCTCTCTCC
>NW_025170230.1:0-1768 GCF_004010195.1 Chiloscyllium plagiosum | reverse complement strand
TAAACTTTCAGGTCCAGTGATCCTTCTACAAATTTTTTTTATTTTTATTTCCAGTATCCATAATTATTGGTTTAATTGAAAAATCGTTCTGTGCCTATTCATTTCTGGAGAAACTCATCAGGCCTGTCAACATCTGCAGGGAAAGAGAAACAGAGTTAGCGTTTCCAGTCCAGTGTGCCATTTCTTCAAAAACTGAATACAATTGCAAAATGGTCTTTTAGTCCCATGCCAGATGTGGAGGATGGGTGACAGAGAAAAGAGAGTGTGGCAAAAGAAAAACACGCTTTTAGCACTGGTGAAAGAAAAGATTCTGTATAATGGGTCGAATTTGAGGTGTGACTGGGCGAAAGGGGTTCTCTCTATCGAATGCAAGATAAAGAAGACACAAACACACAAAGTCATACGGAAGCCAGGAGGGAGAATGTTGATCATGTGATATTATATAAATCTGGCCGCAGATACGTTTTCACTGTTGTGATCATTACCCCCTTTAGATAAAGGAATTCAGGTGCTTGACTTCTTATTGGCACTAGTAAGCGTTTCATGCTGCATCAGTATTGTAATATGGAGAAAAACAAATCACAGTATGACGTTTGGGCTGAGTATTGGTTACCTGTCATTTTTAATATTGCTTCAATTTTGCCGTGCTTAACTTTAAACGCTTGTTCTTGAAGTGAGCATCAAATGGAGTGCAGGATATTGAGGATTGACATAGAAACTTATAAAATCATGAGAGATATGGATAGGGTGAATAGCCAAGGTCTTTTCCACAGGATAGGGGAATCCAAACATAGAGGGAATAGGTTTAAGGTGAAAGAGGGTAGATTTGAAAGGGACTAAAGGGCAGCGTTTTTACGCAGAGGTTGGTGGGGGAATGGAATGAGCTTCCAGAGGAAGAGTGGGAGATGCAAGGACAGCTACAACATTTAAAACTCATTTGGGCAAACATATAGACATTTAGAAAAGCTTCACGCAGAGTCAGTGTGGTTTTGTGAAAGGGAAATGATATTTTGCCCCGTAAAATCATGCAAGGTTTTTCTGGAGATGCCTGTTAATGTAACAAGCGGACTTGATAAAGGGGATCTGGTAGACACAAGGCTTTCCAGAGATTTTCCACAAGGTATTACAAAACAAAAGTTCTTACACAAAACAGAAGCTCCAGGACATCGGATACTGTACTAACATGGGATGATGATTGGTTAACACAGAAATCAGAGAGTCAGGATTAATGGATCTTTATGGTAAAGGTGTATCTGCTGGAGTACCACAAATATTAGTCTGCTGGCATCAGTTATTTACAATCTAAGCTGACAGCCTGAAGGAGGGAGCTGAGTGCAATATACATCCGAGTTTGAGTATAACACTGAGAATCAAAAGGCAGGCTGTTATTTAATGGGGAGGACTTACAGAAAAGGAACCGTAAAGGCACTGGAGTCTTCCTGTGTATGAAACATAAAGTCAGCATGCTGATGCAGCAGGTTGGTACATTAGGCAGTTTCCTGGGATGAAAGGGTTGAGTTATTTAGAATCTCTAAAATAGTGAGGCGATAATTCATTGAGGTTTAAATGAATGAGGAGTGATCCTGCTGAAACCTACCAGACACAGAAGGGATTGGAGAAGGTAGATGTTGAGAAGCTTTTTCCATTCTTGAGCAAGCTGTCGAACTCGATTATATAGATACCGAATAAGGAACATCGATTTCAATCTGAGATGCAGAGTCATGGCTTCTCTCCAAAGGTAGTGAATGTCTGGAACTCCCTAACCCAG
>NW_025170229.1:0-1768 GCF_004010195.1 Chiloscyllium plagiosum | reverse complement strand
ATCTGTCTCTCTGCCCACCTGCCTATCATTTCGGCAGGATGAATATCCTTGAACATTCAGCACCCAATCCTGATCCTCTTGCAGTGGTGTCACTGTGATGCCCTCCACGTCATCCCTGCCAATTTGTATATGAGTCACAAGCTTATTTACATTATTCCTTCTACTGCTTGCATTCCGATATAACAGTGCAGTTCTGTATTTACCGTCCCTCTTCTCATTGTCATTTGCTTGTCCAGCCGTTAGTACCTACACGAACCCTGGCCACTGACTCATTCCCCTCCCACTCCAACGTCTTCTGCACCCCAGATGACATATCCCAAACCCAAGTTCCAGATAGGTAGCAAAACCTTCACGATTCTCAATCCTGGTCACAGAGAATATTATCTATGCCTCTAACTATATTACCCGCAATTATCCATATTTTGTCATCACAGTGACTCAGCAATGCTGCCTCACTTTGATTGGGATTTGGGTTCAATTCCAATCTCTGGAAATTGTCTGTGTGGACTTTGGACATTCTTCCCATGTCTGCATTGGGAGCATTAGCTCTTTTCTCTCTCCACAGTATGTCTCTGTATTTGCTTCGGATTTCTACAATCTAGTTTTATTTTTTACAATCTATTTTTTTTCTTTTATTTGATGGAGAAATGCTGCAAATGTGACAGCTTTTTGTAAAAGCAGCCGTGGTTCGCAGATTCCCCTGGGTGTTTAGGAATCTTGCGCGGCCACTTGTCTGAGTGTAGTGCCCCTGGATACTCATTCCTTCTCTTTCAGTCCCTCAGTCCATCGTCACTGCATGCAGACTTTCCTTTGCCACCCCTGGGATTCCCCACACCCCATTGCCTGGCACTGGATACTCGCTTTGCAGGACTGTGCACACAGCGACACTGGGCACTTTCCGACCCGCTGGGGATGCTGGGTAAAGACCCTGCCATTGACAAGAACAGAATAACTACAATCCAATTTAATCGCAAATCAGAGTATACAGGTTGAATGACATTATCTGCTCTGACGTTCTGTAGTCTTCTGGTTATCCTCGTCAATCTGCAAGTAAATGGTCCACATGTCTACCTTGTCAAACAGGTTTGGTGGAGGTGATAGATATCAGATCCTCAGGCCATTGGACTGAGTCAGTGGGCTCCACCTTCTTGGTTAATGAGGTCACACTTACGTTTTTATTATCACGTCTATCCACTTTAAAGAAAAGGCCTTGCTGGAGTTGTGCTGAAAGGATATTTGAATTTTGGAGACACTAGAATATGTCACGTGCGAGTGAGATTATGATTAGGAAGGTAGTACAGTTAAATAGCTGAAAATGTGTTGCTGGAAAAGCGCAGCAGGTCAGGCAGCATCCAAGGAACAGGAGAATCGACGTTTCGGGCATAAGCCATTCTTCAGGAATCCTGTTCTCCTGTTCCTTGGATGCTGCCTGACCTGCTGCGCTTTTCCAGCAACACATTTTCAGCTCTGATCTCCAGCATCTGCAGTCCTCACTTTCTCCAGTACAGTTAAATACACGGCCAAAGAGCTGGTAGCACTTCTGATATTTTGATCATGGCGATTCCCGACTCGATAGAATATACCCAAGGAGGACGGGATGGACCTGAATTGGCAGCAATCTCTGATATGTGGTTCATTGGGATTCCCGGGTTAGTAGGCTGGAGACAATCGTTTAAAGTGAAATTATTATCCAGCCCTCTATCAAAATCGGATCATGTGTAATGCAATGTACAGTTTGAAGTGACAAAGGAGGAAACTGGAATTGTCT
>NW_025170228.1:0-1768 GCF_004010195.1 Chiloscyllium plagiosum | reverse complement strand
CTGTAGTGTGACATGAACCCAAAGTCCCGATTGGAGCCATCCCCATGGGTACCGAACTTGGCTATGGGCCTCTGCTCAGCGACACTGCGTTGTGGTATATCCAGAAATCCACCTTGGAGGACGGTCACTTGGTGATCCAAGGTCAAATGTCCTTAACCGTTGAGAAAGTTGACTTGGTTGATGCTGCTGTTGAAGACTAGGCCCAGTACGTGGAAAGAATACGATTTGTTTTTCCAGGCAAGTGACATTGGGGTAGATAAAAAGCAACAGACTGGCAGAGGCATGTGACTTTGGTTTAGCCTTTAATGAGATGTTGAGAGACTGGTTGCTATGTGGGATTAATGATGTGACCCTGCAAAAGCGCCTACTAGCTGAAGCCCAACTGGACTTTAAACAGGCACCGCAACTGGCTTTATCATTGGGGAATGCACTGAGTGGAGCTTACAGGCTATTCTGATGGAAGTGGACACCCTCGCCAGTCTGACTGAGCTTGGGGAACACCACTTGAGTGAAGGTGATTGCATAGCCTCAGTCAGGACAGATCCCGAACAGAGGGACTCCAGGTCAGCCCACAGCAAAACTCCAAACCAAAGTCAAACAGATAAAACTTCCTCCAGGGTCTGGGCTGGCTAGCCATTGTAGTTGCAGTTGGTCAAGAAACTAAAGTGTCCTGTTAGACTTAAGTCGAGGAGGAGAACACAGAAAGAAAATAGGCCAGTGCACATCCTGGGAAATCCGCCTACATCTGGTTTGGAAACAGTTCCATTGCTTAGTAACATCCGAATCAGAACCAATCAAAATGGTCACCCAGCTCTAATGGCGGTCGATGCCAGCACAGCCGTTTCAGCGACTGGGGAAATGGTCTTTACCAATATTCATTCTATGCTCCAACATGTTTGTGCAAGATCTCAAACGAGACTGAGAACCTATACCGGGGAGCCTTTACAGATTAAAGGCGCAACTTCGGTTCAAGTCTCCTGTGAGAAGCAGCTGGTGCAGTCACCACCGAGTGTAGTGGAAGACTCAGGCCGAAGCCTGATTGGGTGAAGTTGGTTTGAGAAGGATTCACCTGGGATTGGCTGCCTGAGAACATTCCTAATTAAATATCCCGAAGTCTTTCTGGAAGGTCTAAGGACTATCAAAGGAGAGAAGGCCGCCTTACATGTCGACCAGGAAGCAATCCCATGATTCTGCAAGGCCCACCCAGCACTATATACCTCACAGGCAAAAGTAGAGGCAGACATCAGAAGGCTGGAAAACGAAGAAGTCATCAAACCAGTCCAGTTTCCGGAATAGGCCGCACCAGTCATATCAACTGTGAAGCCCAATGGGTTGATTTGCCTTTGTGGGGATTTAAACAGATGTAAACCGTCCTTCACAACCAGATAAATATCCAATCCCTCACGTAAAGGAATTATATGCAAAGCTCGCAAGGGGGCTGTCCTTCACAAAGCTGGACATGAGTCATGTGTATTTGCAATTGCGATTCGAGGAGGATCCCCTGAAGATTGGTATAATTAATACCCATAAGGTGTTGTGCCAATATACGATACTGGCATTTGAGGTATTGCCTGTGCCATTTCCCAGTGGATGATAGAAGACATTTTACAATGTGTTCCCCAAGTTGCCATTTAACTGGAAGGTGTGCTAAAAACAGGGATAACCTGTTAATAAGGAGCACTTAGGGAACGTGGACACAGTCGTTAAATGTTTCTCCAAGGTGGGTGTATGCACTGTGAGCCCCCTGTCCCTGTGACCCCCTGTCCCT
>NW_025170227.1:0-1768 GCF_004010195.1 Chiloscyllium plagiosum | reverse complement strand
TGGTTTTACACGGAGTAAAGATCATGCCTTTACCCAGAATAAAGGTCATGGTTTTACACGGAGTAAAGGTCATGGCTTTACACAGAGTAAAGGTCACGGGTTTACACGGAGTAAAGGTCATAGTTTTACACGGAGTAAAGATCATGGCTTTACACTGAGTAAAGGTCAAGTGTTTACACGGATTAAAGGTCATGGTTTTACACGGAGTAAAGATCATGCCTTTACACAGATTAAAGGACATGGTTTTACACGGAGTAAAGGTCATGGACTTACACGGAGTAAAAGTCATAGTTTTACACGGAGTAAAGGTCATGGCTTTACACGGAGCAAAGGTCATGGCTTTACACGGAGTAAAGATCATGGTTTTACATGGAGTAAAGGTCATGGGTTTACACGGAGTAAAGATCATGGGTTTACACGGAGTAAAGTATATGGCTTTACACGGAGTAAAGGTCATGCGTTTACATGGAGTAAAGATCATGGTTTTACACGGAGCTAAGGTCATGGGTTTACACGGAGTAAAGATCATGCCTTTACACGGAATAACAATGATGGCTTTACACGGAGTAAACGTCATGGCTTTACACGGAATAATGATGATGGCTATACACGGAGTAAAGATCATGGCTTTATACGGAGTAAAGGTCATGGGTTTACATGGATTAAAGATCATGGGTTTACACGGAGTAACGATCATGGCTTTACACGGAATAAACATCATGGTTTTACACGGAGTAAAGATCATGGTTTTACACGGAGTAAAGGTCATGCCTTTACCCGGAGTAATGATCATGGCTTCACACGGAGTAAAGGTCATGGCTTTACACGGAGTAACGATCATGGCTTTACACGGAGTAAAGTTCATGCCTTTACACGGAGTAAAGGTCATGGCTTTACACGGAGTAAAGATCATGGCTGTACACGGAGTAAAGGTGATAGTTTTACACGGAGTAAAGGTCATGGTTTTGCACGGAGTAAAGGTCATGGTTTTACACGGAATAAAGATCATGGCATTACACGGAGTAAACGTCATAGCTTTACACGGAGTAAAGGTCATGGTTTTACATGGAATAAAATCATGGCTTTACACGGAGTAAATGTCATGTCTTTACATGGAGTAAAGGTCATGGCTTTACACGGAGTAAAGATCATGGCTTTACACGGAGTAAAGATCATGGCTTTACACGGAGTAAAGGTCATGGCATACACGGAGTAAAGATCATGGTTTGACACGGAGTAAAGGTCATGGCTTTACACGGAGTAAAGATGATGGCTTTACACGGAGTAAAGGTCATGGCTTTACACGGAGTAAAGATGATGCCTTTACACGGAGTAAAGGTCATGGCTTTACACGGAGTAAAGGTCATGGCATTACATGGAGTAAAGGTCATGGCTTTACACGGAGTAAAGATCACGCCTTTACACGGAATAACGATGATGGCTTTACACGGAGTAAAGGTCATGGTTTTACACGGAGTAAAGGTCATGGCTTTACACGGAGCAAAGGTCATGGCTTTACACGGAGTAAAGATCATGGTTTTACACGGAGTAATGATCATGGCTTGACACGGAATACCGATGATGGCTTTACACGGAGTAACGGTCATGGTTTTACACGGAGCAAAGGTCATGGCTTTACACCTAGTAAAGGTCATGGGTTTACACGGAGTAAATATCATGGCTTTACACGGAGTAAAGGTCATGGTTTTACACAGAGTAAAGGTCATGGCTTTATACGGAGTAAAGGTCATGGCTTTACACGGAGTAA
>NW_025170226.1:0-1768 GCF_004010195.1 Chiloscyllium plagiosum | reverse complement strand
AGGGGTATTCACCAACATGATGTACTGTGCATGTACACACTGTAACATTCATAGAGTGAGAGCTCCTTCAGTTCCTCTACCTCTCCCTATTGACATGGCTAACCGCAGATGTCATGTACACCAACGGGAATCCCACTATCCTGGAAAAATAAGGATACACCCAGCATCTTCCCGATGAGGGAGAAACGATGTATTTTACTCATCCAACATATATATCCTCCGTCACCGAATGGTGACATTGATGTTAAGGTACTGGGAGATGATGGATATGTCACCCAGTCCTGCTGGAAATTTCCGGATCAAAGAAGCTGGATGAAACAGTGACCCGAACAGCCACTGACAGCACCGTCCTCCGCCTCGTGTGCAGCTGCGGGTTGAAGGAGGTGATACTGCTCTGTGACCAGTTCCTTGGTCAGTCAGGATCCATTCACACTCTGCTCCTGGGTTAAATGGAGCTTGAGAAGCTGTTCCTGGAAATTCCGCGGTGGATACAGCAGATCGCTTTCACCACATGCACTCACTCCATGGTTTCAGAGTTTCTCCTCTCTGCAGCCTCTGCTCCACTTGTTGTTCATGTTGCAGACCGAGATGCTGTAACTAAAGTTCACATGCTCCATCCTGAGTTGGGTCACCAAATCCTCAGGTCTCCCTGAATGTCTGAGGCAGCTCACAGCACAACTTCCAGCAAACCGTCCCCAGCCCCTCCACTAACTTTTCAATCAAAGAAATCAGTCAGAAACCCATCGGCTGCAAATGTTGTGGACCAGACCAGATCCCCACAAAATATTTTAAGAAGGCCGCTTAGACCCAAACCTTTCCTTATTTTAAACATAGATGGGAAGTGTGCTTTCCAGATATGTTGTGACTGGTCAACCAACTCGACATTAAGCAAAATATAATCTATTCAAATACTTTAGTTAAAATACTATCAAATAAAACAACATTTTGAGATAGCTTATATGTTTGAACACTTACACATACAATAGATACCGTACCTTATTGGTATACACTGCTTGGCACAAAGATATATTCAAATACAGATTCTTATAAGCAGTTTTCTGATCCAGGAGAAATCAACATCAAAAGAGGTCTCAGAGAGAAAGGCAGCTAGGGATCATGCATTGAAACTTCCAAACCTTCTGAGATCTCCAGTAGCTTCTGAATGCTGCAGCTAAAAACAAAACAAGAAAACCCGGTCTGTGATAGCTGGCCACTGCCCTTCCATTGTTATCACCGTTTTAATAAAACCTAAAGGCTTTCTCTGTTATTTACTTAAACTGTTTTCAGACAGCAGTTCTGCACCTCTGCCTTTAAAACCTCTCTTCACAAAAAAACTAAGAGAAAATAGCCTTTGTACAATGATAGTATCCTCACAACTCCACCTTTAATAAAATGATCCATCAATATACAAAGATGGATTCATTTTTGACCTCCTAATCTTCCTCTATTAGTAGACTGAAATGCATATATATTACATTGACTCTGAACATACAAATGTTGACAACTCGATTCCATTTCAGTCATTTCATCCTGCCACAGAATGCCTTTTGTCTTTCTTCATCCAAGTTTCCACAATGTGTCAAAGCTTAAGCTTTCTCGCCCTGTGAACTGTAAAATTTCAAATTGAATGGCAGTAAGAATAAGCTCAATCAAAACAGACTGGTATTTTTCTCCCTAAACTTCTCCAAAAAACGTTAAGAGGTCACGATCAGTGGTAAAAATTTGTCTCATATACGTTTTTCGCAATTTAAATGCTGAAATGTTGTGA
>NW_025170225.1:0-1768 GCF_004010195.1 Chiloscyllium plagiosum | reverse complement strand
GTACTGGGTTGTTAAGACTGTACCTGGAGTATTTTGTTCAGGGTTGGTGAGACTGTACCTGGAGTTCTGTGTTTTGGTTGGTGAGGTTTTACCTGGAGTATTGTGTAAAGGGTTGGTGAGACTGTAAATGGACCATTGTGTACAGGGTTGGTGAGACTCTACCTGGACTATTGCGTCCAGGATTTCTGAGACTGTACCTGTAGTATTCTGTACAGGCTTGGTGAGATTCTAACTGGACTATTGTGTACAGTATTACTGAGACTGTACGTGGAGTAGTGTTTACTGGGCTTTTAAGACTGTACCTGGAGTATTGTGTACTGGGTTGTTAAGACTGTACCTGGAGTATTGTGTGCAGGGTTGGTGAGAGTGTACCTGAAATATTGTGTACAGTGTTGTTGAGACGGTACCTGGGCAATTGTGAACCGGTTTGGTGTGGCTGTACCTGGAATATAGTGTACAGGGTTGGTGAGGCTGTACCTGGAGTATTGTGTACAGGGTTGGTGAGACTGTACCTGATATATTCTGTACAGGGTTGCTGAGACGGTACCTGGGCAATTGTAAACAAGGTTGGTAAGATTGTACCTGGACTATTGCGTCCAGGATTTCTGAGACAATACCTGGAGTATTCTGTACAGGCTTGGTGAGACTCTAACTGGACTATTGTGTACAGTCTTGCTGAGACTGTACGCGGAGTATTGTATACTGGTTTGATGAGACTCTACCTGGAGTATTATGTACTGGGTTGTTAAGACTGTACCTGAACTATTGTGTACAGGGCTGGTGAGACTCTATCTGGACTATTGTGTACAGGATTGTTTAGACTAGACCTGGAGTATTTTGTACATGCTTGGTGAGACTCTAACTGGACTATTGTGTACAGTCTTGCTGCGACTGTAACTGGAGTATTGTGTACTGGGTTTTTAAGACTGTACCTGGAGTATTGTGTACTGGGTTGTTAAGACTGTACCTGGAGTATTGGTACAGGGTTGGTGAGACTGTACCTGGAGTTCTGAGTTCAGGGTTGGTGAGGTTTTACCTGGAGTATTGTGTAAAGGGTTGGTGAGACTGTAAATGGACCATTGTGTACAGGGTTGGTGAGACTCTACCTGGACTATTGCGTCCAGGATTTCTGAGACTGTACCTGCAGTATTCTGTACAGGCTTGGTGAGACTCTAACCGGACTATTGCGTACAGTCTTGCTGAGACTGTACGTGGGGTAGTGTGTACTGGACTTTTAGGACTGTACATGGAGTATTGTGTACAGGGTTGTTAAGACTGTACCTGGAGTATTGTGTACAGGGTTGGTGAGACTGTACCTGGAGTTCTGTGTTCAGGGTTGGTGAGGTTTTACCTGGAGTATTGTGTACTGAGTTTTTGAGAATGTACCTGGACCAGTGTGAACAGGGTTGGTGAGACTGTACCTGGAGTATTGTTTTCAGGGTTGGTGACACTGTGCCTGGACCATTATGTTCAATGTTGGTGCGACTGTACTGGACCATTGTGTGCAGGGTTGTTGAGACTGTGCCTGGAGTATTGTTTTCAGGGTTGGTGAGATGGTTCCTGAAGTATTGAGTACAGAGTTGGTGAGAATGTACCTGGAGCAATGTGTACAGGGTTGTTGAGACTGTACCTGAAGTATTGTGTACAGGGTTGGTGAGAGTGTACCCAGAGTATTGTGTTCAGGGTGTTGAGAATGTACCTGGATCAGTGTGTACAGGGTTGGTGAGACTGTACTTTAAGTATTGTGTATAGGATTGGTGCTTCTGTA
>NW_025170224.1:0-1768 GCF_004010195.1 Chiloscyllium plagiosum | reverse complement strand
GGGTCCCTCAGTCTGGGAGGGTGCCGGGGGGCCGTGGGTAGTTGAACAGGGTGTAGTCGCTGCGGTAGAAGTGAAAGGCCCGACTCCTGTCCGCAGGGCTCAGCTGTGAGAGGTACCGGTGGCTGAGGCTGGGCCCGGTGCTAGGGTTACCGCGGGGAAAGCGGAGCTTCCGGGGGGCCCCAAGGAGCCTCAGGGCGGAGTCGGCCTCACTCTCCAGGCGCTCGAACCGCCCGATAAAGTCATAGTGGATACGACACGGGCTGCACAGGTGGCTCACTGGCTCCCAGTGAATGTCCATGCCCAGGGGCCGGGCCGGGTCTAACAGGTACTGGACAAACTCTGGGAAGGTGAGGCCGGAGCCAGTGCGGAGAGCCTGGGCAGTAGCGTTAGGTCGGTACCGGGCGATGATGGCGCTGCCAAACAGCGGCTGGTAGTAGGCGTTAGGTCGCTCAAACTTATCGCGGAAGGCCGAGACCAGGCGTTCGAGTGGCTCTCGGACAAACAGCAGTTTGGTGTAGGTGCGGAGCCGGAGCAGCACACCCTCCCGGTCAAAGCTGTCGAGCCGCCGCAGGGAGTTACTGTAATGGGCAGCTTGGTGCTCAATCTGGGCCGTGGTCTGGGCCTGGCCCCCTAGAACCATCAGCACCCGCTTCCAGTTGGAGCATCCTGCCTTCGGTACCTCACAGTACAGCAGCCGGTACCGGTCCTCAACCCAGATCCGTGATACCTGCTGTGGGCTCAGGGCCCCGGTTCCAGCCCCAGCCCCAGCCCCAGGCCCAGGCCCGGGCCCAGCCTCCTCCTCCGCCCAGGACCGCACGCACGCCTCCGATAACCGCCTCCTTCGGGTCTGCTGTACTTCCCTCACCCGCCTCAGCTCAGCTGCTTCCCGGGCCTGGGCCCGGGCCTCCCGGTGGAGCTCAGCCCTGGACCGCGGCCTGGCATCCCGGCGAAGCTCAGCCCTGGACCGCGGCCTGGCCTCCCGGTGAAGCTCAGCCCCAGTGCGCGGCCTGGCCTCCTGGTGAAGCTCCACACTGGAACGCTCCTCAGCCCTCAGGTGCAGCTCTGGACCACCTTGGGCCTCCTGGTGGAGCTCCACTCCAGGTCTTCCAGGCTTCGTCTGCTGGAAACCCCATTCTGGTCTTTGAAGGACTCCCCAGGGCAGCTCCACCTCAGGCCCCTTGTGGTCCCCTTGGTGCAGCTTCATCTCCGGTTCCTCACGGTCCACCTGGTGCAGCTCTGTCACAGAGCCATTGATGCTTGCCCAGAGGAGTGGCCATTCTGGGGCTGTGTCCTTATCCTTAACCTTGAGTCTCCAGTCTCTCCATTTCTGTTGGGGGAGAACATTGTGTTAGGGCAGCAATATCAATCATCACTTCCCCCTTTCTCACAGGGACTCCCATTCTGAGCGTATAGAGCATGGTACCATTTGGCCACAAGAGGCATCACAACCTGTTCCTGTCAGGATATAATAACCAACACATGCACATTTACCAGGAGCACAAACCCGGGCTGATTTCCCCCTCACTCTCTAAACTCGGAGTGATGAGGTAAATATCTGACGCACTTCGGGACACCCAAGAAGTTAAAAAACACAGAATTGCAGTTGCTGGAAATCAGAAACAGAAACGGAAATTGCTGGAGAAACTCAGCAGATCTGGCAGCATCTGTGGGGAGAAAGCAGTGTCAATGTTTTAGATCCAGTGACCCTTCTTCAGAACATCATGCCTTGCTGAGTCTTTCCAGCAATTTCGTTTTGTTTCTGAAGTTA
>NW_025170223.1:0-1768 GCF_004010195.1 Chiloscyllium plagiosum | reverse complement strand
GTATTCTGCTGGAAGCCTGTACACGGTCCAGTCCGCTGACATCAATCAGTCCCAGAGATGCTTATCCACAGCCTCAGACCAACATTGTACTTCCTTTTGGAAATGGGTTCTCCCATTTCAACTTCTGCTTGTAATCTGGGAGGTGGAACACAGCGCTCTGATCTGCTTTTCCAAAGTCTGGGCCAGGATGGAGTAGTGGGTGCCTTTGATGGTTGTGTAGCAGTGTCCAGAAGGTTCGGTCCTCTGGTGGGTCAGGAGATGTGTTAGTTTAAACTAGTAAGGTGGGGTGGTGGGACCCAGGGAGCTAGTGAGAATAGAGATCAGTCTGAGGCTACTACAGCTGGGGAACGGAGCAAATGAAACAGTCATGGCAGGCAGGAACAATGTAGAGAACAAGGTAGGACTGATAAATTAAACCGCATTTATTTCAATGCAAGAAGCTGAACAAGGAAGGCAGATGAACTCAGGGCATGATTAGGAACATGGTACTGGGATATCATTGCAATTACAGAAATATGGCTCAGGGATGGACAGACTGGCAGCTTAATATTCCAGGATAGAAATGCTATAAGAAAGATACTTTTGGGGTGTGGGGCAATGGAGGAGGGGCAATGCTATTTTTGATAAGGGATAACATTATGGCTATACTTTGGGAGGGTATTCTTGGGAATGCATCCAGGGAAGTTATTTAGGTGGGAACTGAGAAATAAGAAAGGAATGATTACCTTATTGGGATTGTGCTATAGAAGCCCCGAAGAGTCAGAGGAAAATTGAGAAAAAAATCTGTAAGGAGATCTTAGTTAGATTTAATAATAATAGAGTAGTTATGGCAGGGGATTTTAACTTACCAAACATAGACTGGGACTGAGATTTAAATGGAGAGGAATTTGTTAAGCATGTACAAGAATAAATTCTGATTCAGAATGTGGATGTACCAACTGGATAAGGTACAAAACCTGACCAACTCTTGGGAAGTAAGGCAGAGCAGGTGACTGAGGTATCAGTGGAGGAGGACTTTGAGGCCAATGACCCTAATTCTGTTAGTTTTAAAACAGTGATGGAAGAAGATAGACCAGATCTAAAAGTTAAAGTTCTAAATTGGAAGAAGTCCAATTTTGAAGGTCTTTGACAAGAACTTTCAGAAGTTGATGTGGGGGCGCAGATTTTCGCACAGGGGATTTTAACTTACCAAACATAGACTGGGACTGAGATTTAAATGGAGAGGAATTTGTTAAGCATGTACAAGAATAAATTCTGATTCAGAATTTGGATGTACCAACTGGATAAGGTACAAAACCTGACCAACTCTTGGGAAGTAAGGCAGAGCAGGTGACTGAGGTATCAGCGGAGGAGGACTTTGAAGCCAGTGACCATAATTCTGTTAGTTTTAAAACAGTGATGGAAGAAGATAGACCAGATCTAAAAGTTAAAGTTCTAAATTGGAAGAAGTCCAATTTTGAAGGTCTTTGACAAGAACTTTCAGAAGTTGATGTGGGGGTGCAGATTTTCGCAAGTAAAGGGACAGCTGGAACATGGGAAGCCTTCAGAAATGAGATAATGAGTGCCTAGAGGGAGTATGTTCCTGTTAGCATAAAAGGCAAGGCTGATGGCTGTACAGAATGCTTGATGAATAGAGAAATTAAGGTTTTGGTCAAGAAAAAGAAGGAAGCATACGTTAAGTACAGATTGCAGAGATCGAGTGAATTTTGAGAAGTGTATAAAGGCAGTAGATCTTGACTTAAAAGGAAAATCAGGAGGGCAAAAATAG